>NC_052153.1:160279652-160398841 GCF_902713615.1 Scyliorhinus canicula
CATGGTCAGTTGTAGATAAAGCAATAATAATTTTGCTAATCAGGGCACCAAGGTTCATCTTAGTACATAGACCAGAAGCTGGCATTGTTCCAAATGTTTTTTTCAAAAATTAGTGGGCGATCCAGAAGTGAGGACTTTCATCAATCTGTTGTAGGGGCTCTTTATATCCAAAAAATCATGATGCTTATTTCCCCAGGTCCTTCACTCTTGTTGGAGATTCAACTGTAGTGAAGCTATTTTACCCCATTTGGAGTTAGTGCTCATCTAGCAATAATCAAGCTTCAGTAAGCGCCAAATGTTCGTTTCTGTTCTGAGCAAAGCTATTGAACTAATGGCACTGAGAAACAAAATGAATTCTCAGAAATTACGTCTTACATTATTTTACTGCAGTGTTAGAAAGTCTGTATAATTGTTCTTCAAACATATCTTAAATAAATGTTAATTAAGTCATATATATCTCATCAGCAGGCTCGATCAAGGTCTATTCTAGACTACGATTCTAGCAGCAGGTTCACATTTTGAAGGGTACGTTTTTGCTTCTGTCCACCAGTTTGGTTCTGTGGTTCCTCAACTCAATCATCATATAGTCATTGCCTTGGTTCCTTTTTCTGTTAGACAACGGAGGCATGTCTTAAGAAAACCATGCCAGTGCCACCTTAACTCGTCTGCAACATTAGCCAATACTTCCAGTATCTTGTAGGTTGTGATAGAAAGACAGGCATATATTCTCAGAGAGCTTGATAAACATTAAAATGTGTAACACTCCAAGACTACCATATTATTTTAGATTTATAACGTACATTGTAAGCCACTGTTCACATTGTTTATAGCATGTACAATAAATAGATTTCTTACTTATAACCTGCCCCTCCACTTTTTTTTTTGAAGTCAACTATTTGTAGGAGCCTTCAGAGTGAAAAATTCACACACGTTTGCAGCACACATGCTGAAACAAGAGTTCCATTTTTAAAATGCAAGTTATTCTCCAAGATACAAGAAGCTTCATAAACCTTAACCAAAATGCACTGTTCAATTATGCCATGAATAATAACCAATTAACTATTACCAAGGTCTGCTTACACACCTATAAATTACTTAAATGCAAATGATACTCTGAATAAAACATTTCAATAAATTATACATATTTAAAACTTTAGTGGCATTCAATTATTGCTGTATAGTGCACACCTTAAAAACTGATGTCTGCCCGATACTAATGTTTTGGATTTTCACAAATTTACTTTTAAATGTGTGCAGGGTGTGCAATGGCACTGCTTTGGAAAACCATAATATATATGTTTTGTAAATAACAAGGTAGCAGTTATATTAAACTTACACTTTTATTAAATTTGAAGAGACATCATCCCTTTTATCAACCTGCACAGAGTATATCTCAGAATCAAACTGTACACCATACTCAAACATTTCTAAGCCTTCTGAAAGAACAATTTAGTGTTCTTAATAAATTGAAAAATCATTCTTATAAAGAATTTCTTTGGAGCCCATAAATAAATGCATCTGTCAGTGCATCATTTTTCACTGTTATAATAATTTGACAGCAAAAATGAATGAAACTTGGTTGAGATGCAAACAGTATGTGGATGTTACCATTAACAGCCTTTGCATAACTGTATAAAGGGATACTGTCTCTTTGATTCAGCAAAATCCATTTGTTCGCAATTAAAAGGCTTCATTTGTCATGTTATAAACCTTTCCAAGTTGCCCAGAGTACATTTTGATGCAGTCTTGTGAAATAATGGGAATTTTAAAAACTAAATGTACAAAATTCTCAGCTACAGCAAACAAAGAAGAAATAATATGGGAAATGCCCATTTACAGTTAGGCTTTCTGCTCTTGCACCTCCTTAAGTAATGGGTATGAAACACTAAATAAAGAGCACAAATCATATCTTTTGCCAATATAGAACGCGACAGGGAACAAACAGTATCCCTCTCACTGTGAAGATAGATTTCAATCTGGCCTTTATATGTACTGTATTTGGATGACAATGCTGATGCAGAGGTTCTCGTTTTAGCTACCTTCTATTAACTTTGCCAAGTTATCTCTTAATTCCGTTAGTTCAAAAATTTTCCCATCTAGAATTTCTAGAAGTGTTTTTAAGTTATTGCGGAAGACCCCTTGCTCGTTCTGACTCTTCTCCAGACGCTGCTCAAAGTCTGTCAACTGTTCCACCAGATCCCGATTACGGCTTTCAACTTCCTATCGGAAAAGAAGAGGAGGAGTTTAATTGGAGTATTCCATGGAAGAATTTATATGCTAAATATAATATAATAACTGAAAACAGACAAACAAAAATCAAAAAACCTGAAGGCTGAGAATAGTGAGATGCTCCTCTTTGGACTAATCAATCCAAATAAAAGCTGCAAAACATTCATTCTTTTGGTTTACTATTACAGTATAAAGAGAAATTGACGTAAATTTCTAAGTATCCATATTAGGTACATGAGATATAACATAAGAACATAAGAACTAGGAGCAGGAGTAGGCCATCTGGCCCCTCGAGCCTGCTCCGCCATTCAATTAGATCATGGCTGATCTTTTGTGGACTCAGATCCACTTTCCGGCCCAAACACCATAACCCTTAATCCCTTTATTCTTCAAAAAACTATCTATCTTTACCTTAAAAACATGTAATGAAGGAGCCTCAACTGCTTCACTGGGCAAGGAATTCCATAGATTCACAACCCTTTGAGTGAAGAAGTTCCTCCTAAACTCAGTCCTAAATCTACTTCCCCTTATTTTGAGGCTATGTCCCCTAGTTCTGCTGTCACCCGCCAGTGGAAACAACCTGCCCGCATCTATCCTATCTATTCCCTTCATAATTTTTAATGTTTCTATAAGATCCCCCCTCATTCTTCTAAATTCCAACGAGTACAGTCCCAGTCTACTCAACCTCTCCTTATAATCCAACCCCTTCAGCTCTGGGATTAACCTAGTGAATCTCCTCTGCACACCCTCCAGCGCCAGTACGTCCTTTCTCAAGTAAGGAGACCAAAACTGAACACAATACTCCAGGTGTGGCCGCACTAACACCTTATACAATTGCAACATAACCTCCCTAGTCTTAAACTCCATCCCTCTAGCAATGAAGGACAAAATTCCATTTGCCTTCTTAATCACCTGTTGCACTTGTAAACCAACCTTCTGTGACTCATGCACTAGCACACCCAAGTCTCTCTGAACAGCGGCATGCTTTAATATTTTATCGTTTAAATAATAATCCCGTTTGCTGTTATTCCTACCAAAATGGATAACCTCACATTTGTCAACATTGTATTCCATCTGCCAGACCCTAGCCCATTCACTTAACCTATCCAAATCCCTCTGCAGACTTCCAGTATCCTCTGCACTTTTCGCTTTACCACTCATCTTAGTGTCATCTGCAAACTTGGACACATTGCCCTTGGTCCCCAACTCCAAATCATCTATGTAAATTGTGAACAATTGTGGGCCCAACACGGATCCCTGATGTACACCACTAGCTACTGATTGCCAACCAGAGAAACACCCATTTATCCCAACTCTTTGCTTTCTATTAATTAACCAATCCTCTATCCATGCTACTACTTTACCCTTAATGCCATGCATCTTTATCTTATGCAGCAACCTTTTGTGTGGCACCTTGTCAAAGGCTTTCTGGAAATCCAGATATACCACATCCATCGGCTCCCCATTATCTACTGCACTGGTAATGTCCTCAAAAAATTCCACTAAATTAGTTAGGCATGACCTGCCTTTTACGAACCCATGCTGCGTCTGCCCAATGGGACAATTTCTATCCCGATGCCTCGCTATTTCTTCCTTGATGATAGATTCCAGCATCTTCCCTACTACCGAAGTTAAGCTCACTGGCCTATAATTTCCTGCTTTCTGCCTACCTCCTTTTTTAAACAGTGGCGTCACATTTGCTAATTTCCAATCCACCGGGACCACCCCAGAGTCTAGTGAATTTCGGTAAACTATCACTAGTGCATCTGCAATTTCCCTAGCCATCTCTTTTAGCACTCTGGGATGCATTCCATCAGGGCCAGGAGACTTGTCTACCTTTACCCCCATTAGCTTGCCCATCACTCCCTCCTTAGTGATAACAATCCTCTCAAGGTCCTCACCTGTCATAGCCTCATTTCTATCAGTCGCTGGCATGTTATTTGTGTCTTCCACTGTGAAGACCGACCCAAAAAACCTGTTCAGTTCCTCAGCCATTTCCTCATTTCCCATTATTAAAACTCCCTTCTCATCCTCTAAAGGACCAATATTTACCTTAGCCACTCTTTTTTGTCTTATATATTTGTAAAAACTTTTACTGTCTGTTTTTATATTCTGAGCAATTTACTCTCATACTCTATCTTACTCTTCTTTATAGCTTTTTTAGTAGCTTTCTGTTGCCCCCTAAAGATTTCCCAGTCCTCTAATCTCCCAGCAATCTTTGCCGCTTTATATGCTTTTTCCTTCAATTTGATACTCTCCCTTATTTCCTTAGATATCCACGGTCGATTTTCCCTCTTTCTTCCGTCCTTCCTTTTTGTTGGTATAAACCTTTGCTGAGCACTGTGAAAAATCGCTTGGAAGGTTCTCCACTGTTCCTCAACTGTTCCACCATAAAGTCTTAGCTCCCAGTCTACCTTAGCTAGTTCTCCTCTCATCCCCTTGTAATCTCCTTTGTTTAAACACAAAACACTAGTATTTGACGTTACATAAGAATTCATACATGAGAGATATATAATTAAATACAATGACCTTTTGACATATCCTGATTAGAATGTATCTCTATCGCCAACTTTCCCACTCCACAACCAGCTTACACTAGCTAATTGACAATTTTTATGCACTGGAAAAGGTTTTAAGGATCTCTTAACCTGTCAATGGAGGCAGGGCAGGGGGGGTTATTCCTCACAAACCCAACAGAAGTACTTCCTGGATGTCAACCTAGAATTTAGAACAGTAAGAAGCCTTACAAAACCAGGTTAAAGTCCAACAGATTTGTTCCGAATCACTAGCTTTCGAAGCACTGCTCCTTCCTCAGGTGAAAGAGCAGTGCTCCAAAAGCTAGTGATTCGAAAAAAACCTGTTGGACTTTAACCTGGTGTTGTAAGACTTCTTACTGTGCTCACCCAGTCCAACGCCGGCATCTCCACATCCAGAATTTAGATCCACAGCTCAACTCTCCACTTGCCAGAACTGTCTGGTGCTGGGGTAACTATGACCTGTAAAGAATGTTTCTCCTCAGTGTTAAAATTAATAAGAGGCAATACATTTTGTAAAAATACTTGGTTGTCTTACTTGTAGAATTAGAATAGATCTTGGCATTGACCCATGGAATACTATCAGTTTATTAGGCCCCATCTAACCTGCCAGTTCACAAAGAAAATACATATTGCAATACTAACCAACATTGCAACGAGTTACATTACCTTGTCTTTTACCACAGGAGATCAACTAGTCTAGATTTATTCACATACTCTTCTTAACGTCCCTCCTATTCTCTGCCATGCTTGTGAAACTAAAATTCACTGTGGCCATTTGCGTGTATTTTAACTGCTGCACCAGACTTTCTTGCCCCTTCTTGGAGCATCTTGTGACAGAGCCTACTAAGGAATAGGCAATTCTGGATTTAGTGATGTGTAATGAGGGAACTTAAGGTGAAGGAACCCTTAGGGAGCAGTGACCACAATATGATAGAATGTACCCTGCAGTTTGAGAGGGAGAAGCTGAAATCAGATGTAACGGTATAGCAATTAAATAAGGGTAACTACAAAGACATGTGGGAGGAGCTGGCCAGAGTTGATTGGAAAAGGAGACTAGCAGGGAAGACAGTGGAACAGCAATGGCAGGAGTTTTGGGGGGTTATTCAGGAGGCACAGTAGAAATTCATCTCAAGGAGAAGGAAACTTGCTAAGGGGAGGACAAGGCATCCATGGCTGACGAGGGAAGTCAGGGACAGCATAAAAGCTAAAGAAAAAGCATACAAAGTGGCGAGGATTAGTGGGAAGCCAGAGGATTGGGAAGCCTTTAAAAGCAAACTGAGCACAACTAAAAAAGCAATAAGGGGGGAGAAGATGAAGTATGTGTGCAAGCTAGCTGGTAATATAAAGGAAGATAAGAAGAGATTTTTTCAATATATAAAAGGTAAGAGAGAGACAAAAATAGACATTGGACCTGGAAAATGTGGCATGAGAAGTAATAATAGGAAACAAAGAAATGGCAGACGAACTGAATAGTTACTTTGCATCAGTCTTCACGGTGGAAGACACCAGTGGGATGTTAAAGCTCCAGGAGGCAGAGGTGAGTGCAGTGAAGGTTCTGGGGAAACTGAAAGGTCTGGAGGTGGATACATCACCTGGACCGGATGGACAACGCCCCAGGGTTCGAAAGGAGACAGCTCAGGAGTTTATATAGGAATTGGCGATGATCTTTCAGGAATCACTAGAGGCAGGAAGGGTCCCAGAGGACTGGAAAGTGGCTAATGTAACACCACTGTTTAAGAAGGGAGGGAGGCAGAAGACGGGAGATTATAGGCCGGTTAGCCTGACTTCGGTTCTTGGTAAGATTTTAGAGTCCATTATTAAAGACGAGATCGCGGAGTACTTGGAAGTCCATGATAAAATAGGACTGAGTCAAGGGGAGGACATGTCTGGCAAATCTGTTAGAGTTCTTTGAGGAAGTAACAAGGAAGTTAGACAAAGGAGAACCAATGGACATGAATTATTTAGATTTCCAGGAGGCCTTTGACAAGGTGCCGCATATGAGGCTGTTCAATAAGTTAAGAGCCCATGGTGTTAAGGGTAAGATCCTGGCATGGATAGAGGATTGGCTGAAAGGCAGAAGGCAGAGGGTGGGGATAAAGAGGTCTTTTTCAGGATGGCAGCCGGTGACGAGCGTTGTATCTCAGGGGTCGGTGCTGGGACCACAACTTTTCACAATATACATTAATGATCTGGAGGAAGGAACTGTTGCTAAGTTTGCAGATGATACAAAGGTCTGTTGAAGGACAGGTAGTATTGAGGAAGAAGGCGGGCTGCAGAAGGACTTGGACATGTTAGGAGAGTGGGCAAAGAAGTGGCAGATGGAATACAATGTGGAAAAGTGTGAGGTTATGCACTTTGGAAGGAGAAATGGAGGCAAAGATTATTTTCTAAAAGGCAAGATGCTTAGGAAATCAGAAGCACAAAGGGACTTGGAAGTCCTTGTTCACGATTCTCTTAAGGTTAACGTGCAGGTTCAGTCGGCAGTTAGGAAGGCAAATGCAATGTTAGCATTCATGTCAAGAGGGTTAGAATACAAGAGCAGGGATGTACTTCTGAGGCTATATAAGGCTCTGGTCAGACCCCATTTGGAGTATTGTAAGCAGTTTTGGGCCTCGTCTCGAAGGAAGGATGTGCTGGCCTTGGAAAGGGCCCAGAGAAGGTTCACAAGAATGATCCATGGAATGAAGAGCTTGTTATATGAGGAACGGTTGAGGGGTCTGTACTTGTTGGGAGTTTAGAAGGATGAGGGGGGGATCTTATTGAAACTTACAGGATACTGCGTGGCCTGGATAGAGTGAACGTGGAGAGAATGTTTCCACTTGTAGAAAAACTAGAAGCAGAGGACACAATTTCAGACTGAAGGGACGATCCTTTAAAACAGAGATGAGGAGGAATTTCTTCAGCCAGAGGGTGGTGAATCTGTCGAACTCTTTGCTGCAGAAGACTACAGAGGCTAAATCACTGAGTGACTTTAAGACAGAGATAGATAGGTTTTTCATCAATACGGGGATACGGGGAGCAGGCAGGAGAATGGGGATGAGAAAAATACCAGCCATGATTCAATGGTGGAGCAGACTTGATGGGCCGAGTGGCCTAATTCTGCTCCTATATCTTATGGTCTTCTCCTCCTGCTCCCTGGGTACCTTTTCTTTTGAGCGCCTTATCTTGACTTGCCCTCTTGTAACACCTTTAAAATCTTTGTCTGCAACTCTCATCCAGTCGCTTCCAATATATCCCTGCTCTTCTCCAATTCATTTGGTATTCTCTCTTTATATTTCATTGCCCTCCTGTCATCCCTATACTGAGACCATCCGTGAAATTGCCTCTGCTGCTCTTCCTCTTGTTCACCAAGAAAGACATGAAAAATTCGAAGACACCAATTCCACAAACAGCCCCCATTCTAATTCTCAGCAGCTCTCTCAACACCTCTACTGGCGTTATGTTCTCGGTCTACTCGTCCTACATCCATTGTTGGATGAGTGGCATTGTTTCTCATACCCATCACAAACTCTAGTACCCATGCTGCTTATTTCTTTTATCACCCTGCAGAACTAAACGGTTTGCAATCTCAGGGCCCAGTTGGATCGCAGGCTGACCTTCTGACTAGGTATCCTTTGCATCGTCCATCTACGTCCATCTCAATTGCATTGCCTGCATTCACACCTGTCTAAGCATATCTGCTGCCACAATGCTACTCTAAATCTTTGACTGCTCCAGACTTCACTGTTCCAATTGTCTCCTGGTTGGGCTTCTTCAATCTACCCATGGTGCGATTTAACTGAAACATTTCCAAGTATCATTTTGGGCAGGTTTGGTGGGTGCTTCTTGCTGGCTTTTTAGGCAAGATCCACACTGATATTTACTCACACTTAGTCATTTTTTGAGGCCTCGGACAGTTTCTCCCCGGTCTAACCCACACTTCAGTAGTGGGGAGCTGAACTCGCTGGCAGGACTGGTTCCTCAGATCAGTCCGCTGTTTTGAAAGGGTGCTCGATGGGCAATGTCACCCCCTACCCCCCTCCCAAGTGAGCCCACTCCCCCAACCTGTAGGAGACCCCAGGAAGGGTGGCAAGAGAGCACGGTGGTTAGCACTGTTGCTTCACAGCGCCAGGGTCCCAGGTTTGATTCTCGGCTTGGACCACTGTCTGTGCAGAGTCTGCCGGAATTGGCGACTAGGAGCTTTTCATAGTAACCTCATTGCGGTGTTAATGTAAGCCTACTTGTGACAAGATTACTATTATTATTATACCCACCGTTCAACCCCCACCTTTCATACCCCCTCCCTTTCATGGCATGGCCCCCTGAATCCCTGGCACTGCCACCCTCAGCCTGGCAGTGCCACCCAGGCAGCTTGGCAGTGCCCATTGGACTGGCAGTGTCACAAGCACCTGGCAGTTCCAGAGTGGCAGTGTTGCCTGGGCATGTTGGCAATGTCAAGGTGCAACCCTGGCCATGTCAAGATGCCAGAGGGAGAACCAGGGTGCCATCCTGCCCTGTCCCTGACCACCCACAGGTATGCAATGCCCTGAGACCCCCCCCCCCCCCCCCCGGGTGCCATTGGACCAATGCTTAACGGGCAAAGCACTTGGATAAACTAGGGCAGACATATTTAAATGAGCCATATGTTAATCTGGATCTTGCCCAGGAATCGCAATGTCTCGTGAGAACCAGTTAGATGTGCGTGAACGTTTCGAGGGTCGCAGATCTCATGAGAGTTAATGGCCTGGACACATCCTGGAGTTGGGCTAGGTAAGGTTGTTCGAACTCGCCCTTCCATATCTCATTCTGCTTCAAATCTTGCTCAACATCACTCTGCTGCTTAGGTATCATCCTTGGCGCAGTTGCAGCACTCTTATCTCGGAGTCAGAAGTTGTCAGCTCAAGTGTCATCCAGAGATTTGAGGACATAACCCAGATTAACATTTCAGTGCAGAACTGAGAGAATGATGCACTGTTGGAGCTACACCTTGCACATGAGATGCTAAATAAAGGTCGCCCAACAGTGCTATTTGAAGAGTCTTCTACTAATATTGATGGTTGTTTAATATCCATTAAGCTTTACACATCTTTTTGCAAAAACAACACCAAGAACAAATTTCAAATTGTTAATTCTTCCATTCTCAACTGGGTGACAGGGTGGCACAGTGCTGCCTCACAGCCAGGGACCTGGGTTTGATTCATTCCTTGGGTGACTGTGTGAAGTTTACACATTCTCCCAGAGTCTGCATGGGTTTCCTCCAGGTGCTCCGGTTTCCTCCCCGAGTGCAAAGATGTGCAGGTTAGGTGGATTGGCTATGCTAAATTGCTCCATAGTGTCCAAAAGGTTAGGTGGAGTTACGGGGATAGGGCAAGGGACTGGGCCTAGGTAGGGTACTCTTTCAGAGGTCCTTTTGCACTGTAGGGATTCTATGATTTAATTATTTGGATCAAAACATACTTCAAGATGTCCTAGTTCCAGATAAACCTCAGCAGTTAAAACCAATGTGTCAAATTTCTCACCTCTTACAGCATCCTCTCCTTACTTGCAAAGATTCTAAAGAACTTAAATGCTGTTGGCAGCTGTAGAGCAGCTAACAAAGACCTTGATGCCAAAAGTCAATGAAAATGCCAGCCAAATTTTTGCAATTCTTTTTCAAGTATTTTTCCATTACCAACACGCCAAATATCTATTGCATTACGATTTCTCTTGGACTCCATTATGTTCCTCTACCAAGCCGAACAGGCATTTGATGAGTTCAAGAAACATACTGTGACAGATGCATGTAATTGCCCTTTAATTTTCATGCTACATTATGTCTGCTTTATTTATGATCACGGCTTGTGGGTCATACTTAGCTTTATTGTTCTGTATATTGTTTTAAGTTTCCTGCATTGCTCTGTGACTGTTTTCCGTTTGGTAAGCCATCAGGAAGACTGTACAATGCATATCTTCCGACAGCTGTTTTATTCTTTGTAATTATCAACTTCAGTCATCTTTCCCATCTGCCGTAGGTAACTGTTGCATTGATATTTATTTAGTCAGTGTCAAGGATGTGCACAGTACCCTTTCCATTTTGCTTCATGGACTGCCAATAGCAAATTTCTATCCTGATCTTTATTGAACGCAAGGTCAGTTCGTACTTTGTCTTAGTTTTTTTACTTTTCAGCAGGCGTTTCTGATATTTATTTCACCAAGTTCTATAGTCAGCCATGTCTTGAATTCTATGAGGCTCTTAATGAACTTTGTTGAAACATTTTAGGCAGGGTCAATTCTGCTTCAAATGCAGTTATTTCTTCACCTTCTATCAGTGAGATGAACTTCAAATTTCATTGCCCAGCCCATAACAGATGGACAATTGTGTTGAGGTTGGGCCCTGCAGCAAGACAGATACAAGCTCTACCCAAGGAGAAAGAATCTGGCCTCTAATGCAATGGGCAAATGAATCAATATAGTTTAAAGTGTGATGCGACTTTTTGAGGTATAGAAGAACACAGAAAATTGGAGTAGTAGGCCACTAGGCCCCTCAAGCCTGCAATGCCATTCAACTTGATCATGGCTGACCATCTACCTCAATGCCATTTCCCCCACACTATCCCCAAATCTTTTGACATCTTTTATTTATTTTTTTAAAATTTAGAGTACCCAACTATTTTTTTCGAATTAAGGGGCAATTTAGCATGGCCAATCCAGTTAACCTGCACATTTTTGGGTTGAGGGAGTAAAACTCACGCAGACACGCGAGAATGTGCAAATTCCACATGGACAGTTACCCAGTGCCGGGATCGAACCCGGGTCTCCAGTGCCGTAGGCAGCAGTGCTAACCACTGTGCTGCCCTTGACATCTTTTATTCACTAATTTTACTTTGCTTGAACATACTTTTTCACTAAGCTTCCAGAGCCCTCTGGGGTAGAGAATTAAAAAGATTCATTGCCCCCATCACCTCAGTCTTAAATGGCCAGCCCCTTATTCGGAGACTAGGGCACCTGGTTCCAGCCCTGCAGCAGGGGGAAATATGCCCCCTGCATTTACCCTATCAAGCCTTGTAGGAAATTTGTACAATTTCCTATTCTTCTAAACTCTAGCAAATACACAATCTCTCCTCACAGGAAATTCTTCCATCCAGAAATTAGTTTGCACCTTTGTTGCACTCCCTCTATGGAAAGTATATCCAACTGTGCTTAATACTCCATGTGCAGCCTCACCAAGGTTCTATACATGATGTGGAGATGCCAGTGTTGGACTGGGTTGAGCACAGTAAGAAGTCTTACAACACCAGGTTAAAGTCCACCATGTTTGTTTCAACACTAGCTTTTGGAGCACTGCTCCTTCCTCAGGTGAATGAAGAGCTATGTTCCTCTTTCTAAGAGAATTGTCTATATCGATGTTTCTGGAACATACCTCTTCATTCACCTGAGGAAGGAGCAGTTCTCCGAAAGCTAGTGTTTGAAACAAACATGTTGGACTTTAACCTGGTGTTGTAAGACATCTTACAAGGTTCTATACGATTGCAGCATATCTTTACTCCTGTACTAAAATTCTCTTGAGATAAACATACTTTTTATCTTTCTAATTGCTTGTTACAGCTGCATGCTAGCTTTCAGTGACTTATGAGCAAAGATACCCAGGTCTCTATGGACATCAACACATCCAATCTCTCATTGTATAAAAAATACTCTGCAGTTCTGTTTTTCCTTCCAAAGTAACTTCACATGTTTCCACATTACAGTAAGCCCTGGCTTTAAGTCACCCCATTTAATGTTGTTTTGTTTTGTCATTTGTTCTTTAGGGCCAGTGCGTCTGATTTGGGTCACCATTTTTGCTTTTGTGTCATTTGCACTCTGACCTTCCCCACACCCCCCATGCTTTATTCCGGGACAGTAACTGAACACCAGAAGCAGAGGAGAGAAAGTGAGGTCCAAGACTCAGAAGCAGGTAGGGAGCCGGACCCAGAGGTTCAGACGGGCTATCACCACCAGTTGGGGAGGTGCCATAGTACAGCTCAGGACAGATGCTGTCAACCCCGCTCAATCTACACCCCCCCCCCTGACACAATCAGCAGCCTGTGTCTGGACCAAGGGACAGGCTCAAGAGAGCATGAATTACCGACAGGGTAGTTTGGGGGGGGGGGGGGGGGGGGGGGAAAGAGAGAGAGAGAGAGAGAGAGAGAGAGAGAAAGAAAGAGAGAGAGAGAGAGAGAGAGAGAAAGAAAGAGAGAGAAAGAGAAAGGAGAAAGCGAGAGTGAGAAAGAGAAAGAGAAAGAGAAAGAGAAAGAGAAAGAGAAAGAGAAAAGAGAAAGAGAAAGAGAAAGAGAAAGAGAAAGAGAAAGAGAGAGAGAGAGAGAGAGAGAGAGAGAGAGAGAGAGAGAGAGAGAGAGAGAAAGCGAGAGTGAGAAAGAGAGAGAACACGAGAGGGAGAGAGACAGAGATGAGCTGAGTTTCAAGAGTGTTGTGGATGAGACATGGAAGCTGCGTTACTCAGGGCTTGTTTGAGTGATTCAATGTTATACAATTTTAATTTATATAATTAAATTTCTGTAAATTAAGTATTTCTATAATTAAAGAAACGCTCAAGTTCAGGAGGCCATTCAGCCCATCAAGTCTGCACCTACCCTTTGAATGAGCACTCTACCCATGTCCAGTCCCCCGCCCACCCTGCCCTATCCGCGTAACCCCATAATCTAACCTACACATCCCTGGTCACTAAGGGGCAATTTATCACCATTCCACCTACTTTGGACACATCTTTGGACAGTGAAAGGAAACCCATTTAGTGAAAGGGGAGAACATACAAACTCCACATAGATCGTGATCTAAGGCTGGAATTGTACCCGGCCCTGTGAGGCAGCAATGTTAACCATTGCGCCACCTGTATATTCAACAATTTATTTTATTTTGCAAGTTATCCAACCAGGAATGCACTGTGCTGCACATGTGTGATACAGCATTTCATCTTGTACATTGGTTTTCCAGGCAAGAAATGTCTGAAGGAACCCAACTCTGGTTTTAACATAGGTTCAGAATGATGAAGTTGTTTCAGGAATACAGCCACAGCTTTGAGAGAGGACATATTGTATGTTCCATCTGCCATGTTCTTGTCCACTCACTTAGCCCGTCTCAGATGGAGAGTCAGTCAGTTTATTCTCTCAGGTCAAGAGGCTGCGTTCCATGCTAGGCTAGGAATCTTGATATTTGATAGTTTTGTAAACATTGCAAGAGGAATATCTGTAGCTTATTGGATACAAAATAATCTGCCTTCCAAATTAACTGCAAGCTGGTATTCAAAGGCAGGAATTGCATCAAAGACCATTAGCCAACTTCAATTTCTGGTCTCATGATAGGGAGATATTAGGAACTTGGATCCAGAAACAGGGTCCACATTCTAGCAGGCAATTTAGTGGTTAAACAGACTGAAGGAAAATACTGTTGGCAGCAGAGTCAATGGAATACACTCACAGCTGGAGTTACATTGTCCCATTCCGACTTAACCTGGTTAGTGGGAATACACAGGATGCCCCAGTTCAGCCAGAAGATTAATTGTCATTCTGGAAAAGCTTGTTTGACCAGCCATCAAAGTCTGATTACCTATTTGTTCGTCAATGGGTTAGCGCTGTTGTTTTGCATAAACGAGAGTGGCCAATCAGCAAAGATAACAAGAATAGATTCAAGTCTTGCCACCTCAGGGGAGAATCAAGGGAGACTTTTGTTTGAGGGGGTGACAGAGCCAAGAGAGGCAGGAAATGCTGTTTTTCTGATTAGTTAAAAGAAGGCTGTGGAAATAAACCAGGGACGTCATGAAAGTTGCTGCTGAGGCAGACTTGGGAAAAAGGATTCTGAACAAATGTCCCTCATAGAAGAAAAATTGCTTGGTCAATGAAAGTATTGCCTTTGCCTGTCTGTGATAGTGAACAAGAACTACATGTTCATGCACAGTGTGGTTTAATGGAAGCTTGTGTGTTAAGGTTAAGAAACTGCATGTAATCTGTAGAACTAAAGTAAAAGTTTGAATATGGATTTATTTTCTTTTGTTTTAATAAAATTTGTTTATAAAATAACCACGCCCCATTTCTTACATTTATCATCCCGAAACAGATTGATCTTTCTGCACCACATTAAAACATTACCCGCCTGGTTTAGTATCTTAGCCAGTGTGGACAGCTGACCAGGTGTCCGTAACACTGGGCATTATGTTTCACTTTTCCCTCATTTTAAGTTTTGAAGCTCTAGTTTATCGGACCAGAATTTGACCCAATTCCTTTCTTAAGTATTAAACCGAGTCAGCACGCAAATAACTATTCTCGTGTGTTTTAAATCTCCACCATCAGCAGAGACTTGATTTTGACTTTACTGATCATGTTAACATTAATGCAGTCCTTGGCTACCCTTCAGGACTTTGAACAATTCAACACTTAACCTTTCAGTATCACTGATCATTCTAAATATTTTCCCTGCCTCCAATTCCAACCCTTACACTATTTTTCCATTTTTAATTCCAAGTCGAGGTCTCTCTGCAAACTAGCCCAGACTTCTTTGGAATGACATGCCCATCACATCCTACAAGTTCTGATCCTCAGGGCATTTTGCAACACCATCAAACTCATTACATGCACACTCAACTCTCCTTTCTTTTCCTGACACCCAATCACCATTCCTTTCTTAGATACTACCATTTGCACAGCCTGCAACTGCTCTCATGACAACGGTCTTTACTTGACATTAAGAAGTCTCACAACACCAGGCTAAAGTCCAACATGTTTGTTTGGAATCACTAGCTTTCGGAGTGCAGCTCCTTCATCAGCGTAGTGTGCCCACCCAAGTCCAATGTCAGATGAGATGTTAAACATAGGCAGTGTCCAACCTCTCAGCTGGATAAAAAAAGATCCTAAGGCACTATGTGGAAGAAGGGAGAGTATTTTCTATTCCTACATGGGATGTGGATGTCAAGTCCAGCAGTTATTGCCCATTCCGAATTCCCCTCGAAGGTGCTGGTGAGCCGCCATCTTGAACTACTGCAGTCCATGTGGTGTAGGAACACAGTGCTGCTGGAAGGGAGTTCTACAATTTTGACCATGTGACATCAAAGTTCCAAGTCGGTATGGTGTCTGGCTTGAAGGGAAACTTGCAAGTGGTAGATTTAGAATTGCTACAGAATTCACAATGTGCCAGGGGCAGTCACTCGGCCCATCGATTCTGCACAGACCCTCCAAAGGAGGACTCCACCTCGACCCATCCCCATAACCTAACCTGCACAACTTGGGACATGAAAGGGCAATTTGGCACAGTCAATCCACCTAACCTGCACATCTTGGGACTGTGGGAGGAAACGCACGCAGACACGGGGAGGACATGCAAACTCCACACACAGACAGTGACCCAAGGTCGGAATCGAACCTGGGTACCTGGCGCTATGAGGCAAGTGTTAACCACTATGCCACCTATACTTCCCATTTCTGGGTGGCAGAAGCAGAGCGGCATCCCTGATCACTTGGTCAATATCCCTCAATCGACAAGACCAAAACAAATGACCTGGTCTTTATATTATTGCATGTGGAAGGTGTGTTGTGTACAGATGAGCTACCAGTTATCCTATAATAGGACTACACTTTTGGCTGTAAAACACTTGGGAGGCATCTGGTGGTTGTATGAAATACCATATAAATGCAAGTATTTCTTTAACATATGATAAAGAGTGGTGAAGGATGTAACAAGACTGTTAAGCAGCAGAGCTTTGGGCAATTTCTCGGGTCACTGGAATCACATGAGCTGATCTTTCACATCTGTTGCTGCAAGGCTTTGAAGGGACTCATCATCTGCTGCTTTCTCATCTCTGATAATGAATGCTGTTGCTTTGCACCCTCTAAATATTGGCCTTTCTGCATGGCATACAGCACAAAACTACTTAGTAGGACATTTGTAGGGAACTCCCACTTGGCAAGTTTCTTGACCGATTGTTTTAGCATGCATGTGATACGCTAACAATCCACTAAGTAGGCTGACAGATTCAATTATACTTGCGCTGTTCAGTAATGGAACAACGGAGATGGGCGTCACATGTAGATGGGCTACACCCCCATGACCCAGTGATCATCCTGCCACGTGTCTGCTCGGCTCAGGTACGAGATTAAATGGTCCTCATAAATGCATAGTCAAATTTGCTTGGATATCTTGCACAAAATTATAGGATCCCTGGCTGAGCGGCTGCTCACCAAACTATTTATGAATGATGTTGATTGGTTTAGTAACATTCTGATGGCGATATGACTATAGTTAAAGATGTCTAGGCTATAGGGGAAAACTGGTCACAGCGGAAAAGCGTTCCACTATTGATTAATGAAGATTGTTATGTGATAGTTGGCACAGTCAAGCAGAGGTATAGCAATGAACAGCGAGTGGGAGTTGAAGGGCAGTGTCCCCTGTGACAAATAGGACGCAGTGGTGAAGAAATTAAATGTTTTGATGGTTTGGGGGCTATTGGTAATAGCCTAGCTGATGAAGCATAGCCGCCTATGAAAATGCTCTCCAATTAGATCCAAGAAAGAGGCTTTCGACCAGTATCCTCTGCTTGCTGTAGATGAAGGAGCAACAATTTAAACTAATTGAATGTCAGATTGGAAAAAATGGGCTGATACACTGAGCTGCACAAGAGTGCTCCTTCAATTTCAGACTCCATACAGCTCAGATCCAAACCTCACCCAGTTTAACTGGCAGTTATACCATTGATTTGGGGATTAAAAAATTTAAATTAGCCCCCTCACCCCAACTTCCCATTTAAAAACAAAGCTACCAACAAAATGGCAGAATGCGCAAGTACATCAGGAACATGATTAGGGTTGCCAATCCTCTAGGATTGCCCTGGAGCCTCCTGGAAAGATTATTCTCCAGGACACTGCTGTGTGCCACCTTGGAGAAAAATCATATTTTATTTTGGTATTTCCTTTAACATTTCTTTTTACCAGATATAAAAATATTGAAAATGGGGAAAAAGTTCTTTTTCAGCTGACACTCCTGCATCATCCAATTGAGTCACTTTCCAATTGGCTTAAGACGACAGTGCATCACGCAAGGTGTGAGCAACATGTGATGAAACCTTCAGGAATACATTTAATCATAGTTGGCACCTTTAAGCCCAGTAGTAAATGTCTGACTGTCACTTTACAAACCGATGCATTTTAAATCCATTTTAAAGGCATATGCAACAAAAACAAACCAAAACCTCAATCCATTGAATAATTCAGAATAATCTTGAATTGCTTCAATCTCTAGTTCTATTCTATCCACTTTCACAGAAATTTAGTCTGGTTTATCCTTTACTCAAGAAAGTCAAACTATATGATTACTAGTATTGCATTGGGACTTAATGAAGTGACAAAAGCTATCAAATTGGCTATCGCTTTAAACACATTGGCCTTATCCTTGAAAATGATATGCTTTTCCAGAAGTGATCTTGTTTCTCCACATTATGCACTTCTGCTTCCGAGAACTTGAGAATTATCAGTCTTGGGGCATCTCCAGAGCCCTGGACATGGTCCAACACCAAAGAACAGAACGATTTTAAATTACTTAACCTACATTCATGATTTTCCTTTGTCCTCAGCCACATTAAACAGTTTTCACTCCTCAACATTTCTATCTGCAGTTCTGGGGACTGGCTATCAACCAATGTTTACTCCAGGTCCATGGTCTCCCACATCCACCTTGATTGCACTTCCTCCCACCCCACTTCCAGTAAGAATTTAATTTCGTTCTCATGATTTATCTCCATCATTCTACTGATGCCACTTTCCACACTGACTTCTGGTATATCTTTTCCTCAAGATTTTGCTCCATCTGATCCTAATCTTTATCCACCTGCCCCCCACATTGAACAGATCATCCATCATTTCTACCATCTCCAACATACCACCAATCATATTGTCACCTTGCAGCATTCCAAAGAAACCCCAAAATGAATTTCCTTTTCCATGGCACATTCCAATGCTAGAAGATGCAACAGTGACCTTTCCCATCACGCAGAGCGGTAAATGTTTCTGCCACTTGAAACAATGATCTATTTGTACCATCAATTTGTGTACTGTATTTGCTGCTCATGAGACAGTCTCTGCAGAGTGGCAACCAAACGCAGATAGGGCAAACAATCACTTGGCTGAAGACCTGTAAAAGTATGACCCTGAATTTGTCACTTGCCATTTTAATTCCTTCTGACCTCTCCCTCCTACACTGTTTAATGAAGTTCAATGGAAGTTCAACGAAGAACATTTCATCTTCCAATTCGGCACTTGAACCTCACATAAACAAAATGGAATCCAACAATTTCAAGTCATATTTGCTGCTCCCATTTGTTTCAGACAGCAGCTTTTGCTACTGACTCTTGTCCTTCACATTACGACTCCTTTTAGTTGTTTAATGTCCCATGTCTGCCACCCTATCAATCTCTTTTTGTTCTTTTCTTCCCTTCCCCATTTCCTGCCTCTATTTTGTTGATGAGTCACCAGCCTAAAACAACAATGCCATTTCTGCCACCACACATGGTGCCTGACCTGCCTGATCAGACTTTCAATACCCATCGTATTTTGCTTTCGTTATTACATTTTCCCCCTCTCAAAATCAACAATTAAAGCTGTTGACTTTTTCTATCAACTCCAAAGTACCTCAAGGGTTCTAATCTTACTCACCCCATTGTTCCATCTTCACATGCATGTCAACCAATTCTACCTATTATTTTACTGTCTTCTGTATTCAGGTTCCTTAAACATTTTAAACTCCAGTCCTATTGGAATGTAAAGGCAGAATTCGCATCTTGATCAGTGGAGCAGTGCACATTGTGGTCCTTTAGATAGCATTTCAATTTTCTTAGACGTCTAACCAACTACCACCACTTGGGTTTGGTTCCTCAATTTGTAATTTTCCATCCAAGACTCGTGGCATTTAACTGGAAACATCACTCTGCCTCCGGCACCTCAACCTCATTATCATGAAACTCTGTGGTCTTATAATTTATTCTCTAATAATTCTCACTTTATATATGTATTGATTGTGTACTCCCATAAGCTCTTGACAAGTCATCTTGTTTAGCTTCGCTTCACAATTTAAAAATACTGCACTAAAAATGGAATTTTATTCTCCAAGCATGCATGATGTTATTTATTCCTGCAATTTAATCTGCAATTTCTTTAAACTCATCAAGACTGATCCAAAGGAACAAGTGACCTCTTAAGTAATTTGAGGCCACGGGGTAGGTTTAGTCTTCAGAAACAAGCGATAATCTGGAAGAGGTCACCTGTCCAGTACAGAACCTATCCAAGTTTAATTCCTCTGGAATGAAACTCTGGTAAGTTGTCATGGGTAAGTGATCTGCGATCAAATATTGAACTGTTCAGAGAGATCAATGTGCAATGTGACAAAATTATACTCATTAAGAAAGCTGGCCAGTTCAATTATCTTTTTTTCAGTCTGGTTTGGACATACTACATTGTATCTTGCTGAAGAGAAATCTGCTAATGGTGACCATGAAACCATTGCCAATTGTTATGAAAACCCATCTGGTTCACTAATGTCCTTCAGGGAAGGAAATCTGCCTGATCTGGCCTACACGCAACTCCAGCTCCACAGCAATGTGGTTGACTCTTAACTGTTCTCTCCCCCCCCCCCCCCCCCCACTGAAATGGCCTCACAAGCCACTCAGTTCAAGGGCAATTAAGGATGGGCAACAAATGCTGGCTCAGGCAGCGACACTCACATCCGAAGAACGAATGAAAAAAAAAAATGCTGCTGAAGCATTTAGTCTTGCACTCTAATCAGGATAAATGTAAGAATACCAAATTGTAAACACTCAATTTTCAGGAGAAAAGGGGTGCCGATGGGTTGACATTTTAATTAGCCAAGGCAGTCAGGAGAACTTAGTCTCCCCATGCTTCTGGGCGTTAAGAAAAGTTCAGCAATGTAACATGTTTCACTTTTCAGCAATTCTACTGTACACTCTCTTCCTTTCTCAGACTTTTAGAACAGTACAGCACAGAACAGGCCCTTCGGCCCTCAATGTTGCGCCGAGCAATGATCACCCTACTCAAACCCACGTATCCACCCTATACCCGTAACCCAACAACCCCCCCCCTTAACCTTACTTTTATTAGGACACTACGGGCAATTTAGCATGGCCAATCCACCTAACCCGCACATCTTTGGACTGTGGGAGGAAACCGGAGCACCCGGAGGAAACCCACGCACACACGGGGAGGACGTGTAGACTCCGCACAGACAGTGACCCAGCCGGGAATCGAACCTGGGACCCTGGAGCTGTGAAGCATTTATGCTAACCACCATGCTACCATGCTGCCCCTATTTGTTTTGGAAATCCTGGATCCCTCTAAAACGTCCGAAATAAACATGAAATGAAAATGGCTTATTGTCACAAGGAGGTTTCAAATGAAGTTACTGTGAAAAGCCCCGAGTTGCCACATTCCAGTGCCTGTTCGGGCAGGCTGGCACGGGAATTGAACCCAAGCTGCTAGCCTTGGTCTGCTTCAAAAGCCAGTGATTTAGCCCTGTGCTAAACATCTGCACAGGTTTGATCCAAATAGCTACAAACAAATTCTCAACCCTCCTGAGAGGATTTACACAGAATCCCCTTTTAAAGAACTCAAGTGAAATCCAGTTTAAAGGCCCAGGAAGATCCACTCAATTTTTTGAAAAACATACCTAAAAGTTTTTTAAACTGAGCATTAGGAGAAAAACAAGGAATTCCAATATCATTTGAGCATAAAGCAACAAATGCATTGAATAAAATCTCTGATTGGACAACGTACTTTGAAAAATAAATGATGAAATATGGTGACTTTTGGTGCACATTGATATTAAATGATGAAACAGTTTTAAATTAAAAGCAAATGTATTAGAGGTCACTTCTTTATTGCTGAGTTTTTAGCAGCAAAACTATGGAAAATCATTTTGGACTTGCTTACGGGCATCTTCAACCCTGCTCAACCAGAAATTGTCCACAAGAGTCATAATGAAAACAAATTATTTAGCCTCTATTTTGAGATCAAGCCTCAACAAGATATCTGAATTTTTACAAAAAACATGCATTAAGTTTTCATTCAATGTTTTGAGAATCTCTCAACAGCAAATTGACAGACGTGGACACAATAGGCCGAATGGCCTCCTTCTGTGCTGTAAACGTCCATGAATTAATCAGCATCAATGCTGAATCACCCCATTATTCTTTGCTAACTCTGCTCCAATTATGCCTTTGAGTGCCATGTGCTTGGAGATAGACATGTAGATTTTAAGTTTAAGATACAAATCCTGGTCTGCTTAATAGCCGTTTAGATTAACTGAACTGAACATATTCAATGAACAAGCAAATCTAAATCTTTTTCTTTTTTTTTTTTAAATTTAGATTACCCAATTATTTTTTCTATTAAGGGGCAATTTAGAGTGGCCAATCCACCTACTCTGCACATTTTTGGGTTGTGGGGGCGAAACCCACGCAGACACGGGGAGAATGTGCAAACTCCACACGGACAGTGACCCAGAGCCGGGATCGAACCTGGGACCTCAGCGCCGTGAGGCGGTTGTGCTAACCACTAGGCCACCGTGCTGCCCTGTCTAAATCTTTTTCAACCCCTGCTCGTGTAACCCTTCATGTTTTTATTTGAAATACTATAATACCAACATAATTTAACAAACTATATTTAACTGGCACTACTCCCTTCTGTATTATTCATTAGCATCAACAGCGCAGGCCTCAAATGGAGATTCCAAGTAGAACTCTACTTACTGCTCCCCAGCGATAATCATTGTTTTAACTCGATTTATTCTGGTTTTAACAAACTCAAAAACGGAAGAGAAGTCAACATTGGAGGTGGGAACCCTGCCTTGGGCTCAATTCAGAATCGATTTGATTCAACATCAGCTTGACCTTCCGCCAGCAAATTTATTGCACTTGCAGAACTTTGATTTTCAAATTAATTCTCTTTCAAATTAATCAACAGTTCATGAACCTACAAATCCCTGTGGAATTAGGATTGTCGTCAAAAATGATGTTTACCAAACATCCTAATGTACCAATTTTAGGTATCTGGTTAAAATGAGATTAGCGATATTGTGAAGCAGAGTTGAGGTCCATGCAAACTACTGCATGTAGCCTCTACATTCTCTCTGCACGAGGATCATCCTGCAAAATGATAGTAACCCTTCATTTCCACTATGCATGCCACTCTGATTAGTTTATGACTCTTGGGTTCACATGATTTGCTTTTGTACAAGATGTGTAGGGCCATAGGGGTTTACCACCAACAAGACAACACTAAATTTAGAAGGATAAGGCCTGGAATTGACTCAATTATGAAGTATCAAGTTGAAACCGTACCAATAAAGGATGCCAGACTGACAGCTCACTTCCTCATTAAAAATATAAGTATTACTTTTCGTAAGCTAACAGTTTAGTTTTAACAATGCTCAAATGTTGCACTAGAAATGTTAAAGTTCGGGTGGCATGGCGGTGCAGTGGTTAGCACTGCTGCCTCACGGCACTGAGGACCCGGGTTCGATCCCGGCCCACTGTTCCGTGTTGAGTTTGCACATTCTCCGTGTCTTCGTGGGTCTCACCCCCACAACCCAAAGATGCGCAGATAGGTGAATTGGCCATGCCAAATTGCTCCTTAATTGAAAAGAAAAGAATTGGATACTCTAAATTTATTTAAAAAAAATAAATGTTAAAGTTTTGTTAAAACAAGTTTCAATCATTGGGAATGTAACCCCAATATTCAAGTGACAATATGACCACTAATTTTAACTATAAATTGTGGAATCATAACACATTTTAAATCCTCCTCAAAGTTGATCTTTGGCCAGTTATAGGGGTAGGACAAGGGATTACTAAAATGTGTCCAGCAATACTAGTGTTCAATCTACATTGGAGTTTGCAAAAACAGTAAATGCTCAACTTCCCTTAATATTTTCCCCACATTATGCACCATCGAACACTGTGGGTTACAAGGAAAGTCGATCGCCCGCCACCTGCCTCAAGTTACCCAGAATGGCTCCTTAAGGCTGCAGTTAAACTGACCTACTGCGATCACTGCAGAAAGGCTACAATGACAGCGAGACAAATTTTAAACTGTTGTCTGCTCCACGAGGCTGGGAAAGTGGACTGCTGAAAACTACTGCCCAGTAAGATTTTCAGATTTAAGATTACAGCCAATTGTACAACTTTTTAAAAATAGGCCACCTTAACATCTTGCCTTAAAGCACAAGGGAGTCTTACTAAAATATTTTACAATGATATAGCTCCTTTAAAAAAAAAGTCAATGTATTTAAAAAAAAAAGTGTATTTCAAGTTTTGGGAAAAGCATGTCTCCAAGCTTTGAGACAATTACAAAAGGCTTGATCAACAAGAAGGCGATCATTAAAAGAACCCATAGAAGAGCGTGATAGACAGGTTGAAGGAAATTTCAACTGCTGAGAATTAGGTGAGGGAAGACACAGCTGTAAGAGGTTGGAGGTATGGAAAGAGTAAGGGTTCAGAAACCAATCACGATGCTGGTGGGCCAGGAATCATGTGAAAACAAAGTAATCAGGGCTCAGGCCGAGATTCAATTAGCTGAGCTTTGGATAGGTGCAGGTTGTTGGAGGAGGATGAGGGATTAGCAAAGCAAATCAAAATCTGATGGTTATAGAATTATCCTAAACAGCACAGGAGGCTGGTCGAGTTGCACCTGGAGTATTGTGTTCAGTTATGAGTTTCAGTACTATTGGAAACAAAAAGGACAGAAATACTAGAGAAAGTGCAAAAAGTTAAAGATGGAACCAGAACGAGGATAAACTAAATTTATTAAGCAGTTGGTGTGGAATTTGTGACTGCAGGATGTGGTTGAGGCAAATGGCTTAAATACTTTCAAAAGGGAATAGAAAGATATGTTGATAGGCTGAGATAAAGGAACAGATGGGCAAACAGCCTGTTCCTGTGCTGTATATTGATTTATTGTTATGATATTAATGACGGTTTCAGCTGCTGAAAGTTTAAGCTGGGGGAAAGAGGTGCCAATGTTATCAAACTGGAAGCAGGCCGTCTCTGTATGGAGATGAAAAGTAAGCCGAGTTGAGCAAAACTCAGATTGTGAACTGACTGGCAAAGCCTAGCTGGCTCTGGCGGTTAATGGAATCCCTGCTGGAGATGGAAGCTAATTGCATCAGTCTTCACAACATTCAAGTCTAGGAAGTTATGGCCTAATTAATACTGAATGGCAAAGAGTCTGACAGCACCAAAGCAGTGTCAATCAAAAAAGTGACAGCGGTAGAGCCAGGTACCATTGATGTATGTGTCTACAGATTATGTTGACCAGGAGCAGCAGAAATTATATTGGTTAAAGTCGATAAAGTGAAATAATACGAGGCTTGTCCATCACACTATTTCAAATTACACTTTTAAAAGCAAGCAATCGCGACTTATTACAAGGAAGCATACCACCAAATTGTTTTCCTCATTACCAAAGATAGGGATATATTTTCTTGTTCCTCTGATAGGATGTACTGGATCACCTGGGTACAGTGCTTAGAAGGCAGTGTAGAAGTAATAGTACCCACCTAACCCATTTCCTACAATATAAATAGGCCAATTGCCCTTCCAGAATAAGAAATTTCTTCAAATGATTATTAAAATAGTTACCCTTTGTCAACTTAATGCTAACTCCCCAAATGTATTTTGATTTAGCTAAACTCTCCTGAAGGCTTGACCGTATTATGCATATGCACCTAATGCAAACAGCAAGAAAAAAATTCAGATCACACTACAGGCTTGTAAATGTTTATTGAGACAGCGCAACAAGACAATCCATTCAGAAATGCAAAGTCGACTTCCCTTTTTTAAAACCAGTAACTGGTTGAAGTTAAAGTTGTTGCCTAATTTTACGTTCTAAAGATGATCCCACTGAAGATGGATGCTTTTCTTCTGCACATACTGGATTCAAATCCAAGGACCATGTTAGTTTTTTTTTTAAAACGGAGTCTTCCAAAGGAAAAATCTGGAAGCTTTCTTTCAAAAGTCACTGCTCAAACCTTCGTTTTTTTGTCAAATTCAACTGCTTTAGTTCTGGTCCACAAGGTCAGGCCCAGAAGCCTTGTAGAAAATTAACTGTCCATTAAAATCTCCTTTTAAAAAATAATTCTCATTTAATCAAGCAAGAACATTTTAGAAAACAAAATCTAGTTTAAACATGTTCATTTTGCTCAACAAAAGCTTAACCGTTCCCATTGTGGACTAGATTACATTATGCATTTAAAACATACATCAAGTATTTACTATTAAGACTTGCAGGTTTCAATTTTACACTTTTATAGAAAAGGCTTCTTAAAAACAATACATGAAGTTCAGTCCATCTTGGGTCCCAAGTCAATCAATTTAACGTTAATATCTTGACTGCCCAGTCCGTTTGTTCCCAGATGCTTGGTTTTGATGGTAACAGCAAATGTAAACATCATTGTCCACTGTAGCAAGAATCTGAGAAAGCCAGCTATTGTCATCTACCAGAGGAACCAGAGCCTAGCAGAAGGTTACAATCGTTTTGCCTGTAGCCAGCAGATAGTTGTACAGTTGAATTTCCTCCACGTTTCAGATCAAACATTAACTTTTAGTCGGTTCTGCAACATGAACACAAGGCTGCCTTGTGTAGTGTGCTAAATAAGTCAAACTTGATCACATTTCATGTAGAAGCGAAGTACGTTGTGTCAATCATGGCATTGCCATTCTGTATCCATGAGAGTCTTTAAGTTTGTCTCAGCAACAGTATTGTTCGTTGCATTGTCATTGGATTGTAGCATTTTCTCCAGCAATAACTGCATACCTCATTAGAAACTCTCGTTTTTTTGCACTGCAGCTTCAATCATCTGGCTGTTGTAGCAACATTGATGCAATAAAGGCTTTGCATACCTTTGATGTGCATTTTTTTTTAAAAGTGGAGTATTTTAGTGAAGTTCTATCACTGAAGTTCAGAAAAAGTACACCAATTGCTTGCACACTATACAGTTGCTATTGTTGAATAAAATAAGAATTCAGATAACTTGCCATTCACTCTCTGTTAGCAACTTGAGCTCGTTCAGCAGGAACCTTTTCCATTCTCTACTTTGCAAATTTTAATCCCAATTTTTAAGCAACTTTAGGCTCAACAGTTAGCAACAATTCAAGTGTGAGCGCTTCAGCAACTTCAAAACCACTTAAAACACCCAGCAAGTGGAATGACCACTTACTGCTTGCAAAATAACTCATCCATACACGATAGAGAAACCTAGATTCAGGAAATGATTCAAACAGCACAGGACAATCCAAATATGAAGCTATGGTTTCTTGGATTTTATTTTTGTTTTAAGTTCATTACTAACAGCTTTGCACAATTTTAAAATACTTTCACTTTATAAATCAGCCAGACTCAGAACTTGAAATAATCAAACTTCAAATCTGCCTTCATACTTTCAGGCAAATTTGCTAGTCTTCAAAACAAATAGCTTCTATACTTGGGCCAAAAGTTAGTTATGTAACTTTGGGCATGCACTCTGAACATAGATACGGACCAAGGTTTCTTGAAGTTTGAGTTATCTCAAGTGCAATCTTAACAGCTTAAGTTACAATACAAACAAGATTATAAATCTAGAAGAATATTAATGAAACCTATGAAACTAACATTAGTAATCACTATATGGCTCTATAAAAGATCATTGGTTGCATTTAGGAAACCAGAAAATGTGCATACTTTGTATTTGCTATATGGTTCTATTTTGGTCCTGAATATAGGGAAAGGAAAGAAATGAAAAGCACACAAGAATTTCAGACAACACATAGCAGAATCTATATGTACTACTCTCTCTTGAAAGAAAGGGCTTTAAATTAGCACCATTTGGGTTGGTGAAGGATGTTTGATAGTGAAAGCAGTGACCCTTCAAATAGTTCTTCCAATACGAGGGTTTATTGAATCTTTTAAAAAAATTTGCTCAGACACTTATTAAATAATTCTTTGGTAGATTTAATCAGGCTGCGTGTTGTCTGAAGTGACTTGGTAGGCCTGAGTAGACAGCTTTTCTCAAATGGCAAAGGTGCTGTAGAGCTCAGGATTTGTGCGCATTTCATCGAGAATGCTTTCCCTAACTAGAAGGATACAGAGTTGTCATCAGCAACTGGAAGAACAAAGATCTAGAAATCTATTTAATTGCAATAAGGATTCTAGCCTATTACTTTAGAAACAAAAGCATTCTTTAAAGGATGGACAAAAAGTGGAAGCCGCTTTAATCAAATATCCACAGGAATACCCCTTTAATAAAACTATATTCCAAGTAAACTATTGCTAGTTGGCACTGAAGACAGAAAAAAAATGGTTCAATATTAATAAGCATTAACAACTTAAAAATGGAGAAACTGATATTACTCTGAAAGAACATGAAAGAAAGGAGGCTGACACAGTATATCCCAGACAAAAAGATGGTCAAAAGCCATCTCAATTTTCTTTTTAAAAAAGGTCCTGAACTTCAAGATGGTTCTGAATTCCACTAACTTTTTGGTGCTAAGAAATTCCTATCTTGAGCTTAGAAGCTGTAACCTCATCTAACAGAAATGTCATTAACTGTTATGTATTCACAATATTTTTTTGCACGAATTTTGGAAGGGTTACTGGAAACTGAAAGTCATCTAACTCCCTCAAACTGACAACTTTATCCACTGAACTCCAAGCTGAAGTACAAGCTCTGTCACAAAAGATTAACCCCTTCTGGCAGTCATTTCCACAGAGCTTGCCCACTCCCAAAGCAGATTGTAGACAGCACTTACTCATGAATAACATGGAGGGTAAAATTGTGCTAGCGTTCTAAAATAGTTCCACTAATATTAAGAACACTGTAGGGCATATTTAAGCCCCCCCTCCCCCCAGGATTGAGAGCGGTTTCATATAAGACACACAATTATGGGTCAAAAGACTACCAGTAGTGGATTGTAAACAGATGAATGCAATGACTGCACACCAGTTCTTGATTCTGCCAAATGCTGCCCATGTGCTTCAAATCCAGACCGTCTTGCACACATGAAAATTTTAAGTTGCAGACAACTGGAAGTGGCAGCCCTTCCCCTTTGGAATTACTTAGTGCATTATAAAACTCTCCAATGTGTATGTTATACAAGCATTACCAAAGTATGGTGATTTTTGGAAAAAGGCTCCAGCCCATTGAGTCATACAATATTTGCCATTTAGGTAATGATTTCCTTCCTACATCAGTGTCTCCATTGGCAGGAGATGCAATGCAGAATCAAGTGTTTTTGTCTCCCATTTGTCCCTGCAACCTCCATCTTCCTTGATCACGAAAGCATCATCTTTTGGAATGTCATTACATTGTTAACAGAAGGCACTTCTGATTGTCTAGAAGTTTATATTGAGCAACAGAAAAATCTACAATCTGGATTGTGCACACCTCGGACTCAAAAAAGGTGAAATACAGTAGATGGCAGAAGTCAGGATCTATAGGGATGTAACACACGAGTGACCAAGAAATCGGAATGGTGGGGGAGCAACCGTAACACTTACCTGTAACTGTTGTGACAATGTATCCCTCTGTGCCTCCAGCTGCTTTGCTCCTTCGATATCCTTTTTCAGTCGCTCAATTTCCTAAAAAAAGGATGTTCGCATAAGTGATCATATTAAAAGTAGTGAAGCCAAGTTTACATGTACCTGAACTGTTAAATCATTTTCTGAAGAACAATTTTCACCTTTCAGAACTAAATTTTTATTGCTCGGTTTGTAAGTCAAATATTCTCAAATTAGTCTGGCAACAAGAGAAATTAACTTGAAGCAAAAAACTTTTGTTGGGCTACCATTTTGTTACAATTTCAGAGTGTGCATTCAGATCTTGCTTGCAAATTGTATTTACTTGATAGCAATCATACTCCTGAATTACAATGTTGGTTCCAGCTCCTGGGACCTGTGAGAGATGCTTAATTCATTATATAAATACAAACTATTTCCTTCCCTAATCACATGGACTATTTGTTTTAGGACAGAATTGTAACTTTACTTCTGTAAATATAAATACTTGCTTTGATAAATTAAGTTATTAGAACAGAGTTCACACCAGATCAATATGCACGACAATGAACATAATATTGCAGGTCGAGTAAACATAAACAATTATGATCGGCGACTGAGTACAAAGGGCGAATGCAGCATAGTGTCACCAGAGATTTACAGCACAAAAAGAGGCCCTTCTGCCTATCGTGTCTGTGCCGGTCATCAAGCACCTATCCGTTCTAATCCCATTTTCCAGCACTTGGTCCGTAGCCTTGCATGGTGTGGTGTTCCAAGTGTTCATCTGGGGAGGGTTCCCGCCTCCACTACCCCTTCAGGCAGTGAGTTCCAGAATTCCACCAACCTCTGCGTGAATTTTTTTTCCCTCAAATCCCCTCCAAATCTCCCGCCCTTTGGGCTTCGGGCAGATGCGAGAGGAGGGCACCCACCGGGAGATGCTCCGTGGGGGGAGCCAAACATGCTCCTCAGTTTCAGAAGCTTCCATGGAGTTGGTAGGAGACAGATTAGCGGCGGTGTGCGCACAACACCCCCCCCCCCCCCCCCCCCCCCAACCTCCCCCCTCACCAGGCTACCACGTGGCAATCAGTCAAGGACATTAGCCTCACTGTGGTGGCTGAACTGAAAAAACACCATCGGGGTATGGCTGGAGCAGTAAAAAAGGTCGGTGGATGAATCTCAAAGCCAAATTTCTAGCCAATTGGAAGGGGTGGATAAAAAAAAAAATAGAAGTGTTGGGTGACAGCCAAAGATATGGAGGTAGCCCTCGCTGACCACAGAGAGCAGATCACACACTGGAGAAAAAAAAAAACTTGCCTTCAGTTCTGGATTAGAGTAAGCTTCTGAAGAATAAAGTTTTGAAGAATAAAGTAAGTGACCTGGAGAACAGGTCTCGAAGGCAAAACATCTGCCTCGTGAGTCTGCCGGAGGGAATGGAGGGCAACACCCCCACAGAATTCATAGCTGGCATGTTATTCAAAATAGTGGGCAAGGAGGTGCTCAAGTCCCCCCCCCCCCCCGGAACTAGATCGGGCTCATTGCACGCTGTCACCAAGACCTCGTGCAGAGGAACCCCCTTGAGCGATGATCTGGAGGTTCCATAACTTAAAAGAAAAAAAAAAGAGCAGGTTCTGCGATGGGTCAGGGAGCACCAAGGTGTTAAATGGGAAGGTCACTTGATCCAGCTTTACCAGGACCTTAGTGCTGAGTTGCCAAAAGAAAGTGCAGCATTTAATGGGGCAAAATCTGCCCCATTCAAGAAGGGAAACGGTTTGGGCTACTTTACCCGGCCGGTCTCGAGTCTTGGTCGAAGGAAAGGATCACTTCCTTGACTCCCCAGTGAAGTAAGCATTTAAAAAACTTGTTTGAATTCTGTCTCAATCTTTCTCTATTGTTGTCCAAAAGTTAAATTGTTGTATGTTCGAAAGTTACACTATTGTTGCTTATAGGACTGATTTACACTGTAAAGTTAATACTGTTGAAGTATTTTTTTTTGTTATACTAATGCTGTATATATTGCTCATATAGTGCTGTCAGTGCCACTGGGCTGTTGTATGAATTAAAAAAAAAAAAAAATTTGTTAGTGAAGTTTCTCAACTTTTAACATAGAGTCAGTTGGAGAGCCTTTCAGCTATATCGTAGAATCATCATCGAATTTACAGTGCAGAAGGAGGCCATTTGGCCCATCGGGTCTGCACCAGACCTCGGAAAGAGCACCCCACTTAAGTCACACCTCCACCCTACCCCCATAACCCAGTAACCCCACCTAACATTTTTGGACACTATGGGCAATTTATCATGGCCAATCCACCTAACCTGAACATCTTTGGACTGTGGGAGGAAACCGGAGCACCCGGAGGAAACCCACGTAGACACTGGGAGAACGTACAGACTCCACACAGACAGTGACCCAAACCGGGGATCGAACCTGGGACTACCGTGCCGTACAGCTAGAGATGGGAAGTAATAAATGTGGGTATTCTGCAGCTCCTACTCACAAACACGTGACGAGGGGGAGCTTAGATTATTCTGTTAAAGAGTTCAAGTTTCACTTCCGGTGGCGGCCATGGAGCGAGTGCTCCCACATTTGATGGCTCCCGCTCGTGGCGTGTTTTCGGACGTTTTCCCCAGTTAACAGGTGGATGGGAGGCGGAAAAAGGTGCAGGAGAGTGAGGGGACAAGATTGACCCGCTGGTGCATGGAGACGAGGGAAGCGGTCGAAAAAGAGGGAATCATTCGGTTGGAGCTGGTGCGGCGCTTGCAACGCACGTAGAGATGGTGGAGGGGCAGGAAGCAGCCCTACCGGCTCAGTGGTCGACAGACCAGCCGGTGAGTTTCCTGAATGAGGGGTTCATCTAGCAACGGAAGGAGTCTGGAGGACCTGGGCGGTGGATTTGATCAAGGCAGTGGTGGACCACGTGGAAAAGAAGCTGGCGGCCCAGGGTCAGGCAATCCAGAAGATGGAGGTGGCGGGGGAACACTAGGAGCAGTTCGCCTCGATGGCAGTGGAGATGGGGCTGATGCGGGACCAGCAGAGGCGGCTCCAGAAGAACGATGAAGACCAGTAGAACCGGTCACACAGGCAGAACAGAAGGATCATGGGCCTCGGAGGGGAGTAAAGGAGCCAATGCTGGCACATATGTGGGGAGGATGCTGGAGAAACTGCTAGGAGTGGGTACGTTTGCATGGCCTTTGGAGGTGGATCAAGCACATAGGGCACTAATGAGGAAGCCCCAGGAGACCGAACTGCGGAGGGCGATGGTGTGAGATTTGCATTGGCTCCTGGACAAGGAGCAAATTATGAGATGGGCCAGAGAGGGTACCAGGCCCTGGGTGCAGAGCTGGCCAAGAGGAGAGCGAGCTACAAGGTCAAGGTGGCCCTCTACAAGACGAGGGTGAGGTTTGGGCTACTGTGGGTGACCTACGAAGGCTGGGAATTGTACTTTGGATCGGCAGAGGAGGCGGTAGAAGTTGTCAGAGACAATGGACTGGCAGGAGAAGGTGGACTTTGGTTGAAATGCTGCTGTGAACTTGTGTTTGGGGCAATTTATTTTTCATTTTCAGATTTGCTCTTTGTTCGAGGATGGGGTTTGGTCTCTTTGTTTGGGTTTGGGGAGGGGTTGTTTTGGTTTTTTGCACTAATGTTCGAGCGGGGGGTGGGAGAATGATAGGCGCCATGGACAGGGGCTGCCAGGCTAGCTGGGTGGGCTAGTTCAGGGAAGCACAATGAGTGGAAGGTTAGTAGGGGCATGGTAGCAGGGTTGTTGCTGGGGGAGGGGGGGGGGGGTGAGAAGTACTGTTGACAGGGGTAGAGCTTTTAAAGTGTAAGGGGCGGAGGCTCGATGACAGTGGGCGCCGAGGGGGGCCTGGTGAGGTGCGGGACAAGGGCCAGAGGTTCGCTCAGGAGGGTCTATGGTTGGAGGATTGAATGGGCCAGTCAAAAGGACCTGTGTGTCGCACACTTGAGCGATTGAAGGCGGATGTGGCCATGCTACATGAGACTCACCCGAGGGTGGCAGACCGGATTAGGCTGGGTAGGGCAGTTGAGAAGGGCAAGAGGAGCAGTACAAGAGTATGGGGGGGGGAAAGCGAGCAGGATGTTAGCGCACCAGTTTACAAGAAGCAGCGAGAGAGATTGGGAAAGTGAAGGACACAGGTGGGAATACGGACTTGGACCAGTAGGGGTGAATGGGGTGTTTAGGGAGTTTTACAGCTAATTGTACAAGGCGGAATCCCTAGCAGGGAAAGAGGGGATGAGGTGGTTTCGTTGGAGTTTCCGAAGGTTGCTGAGGAGTTGGTGGAGGTCCTGGGGGAACCAATTGGGCTTATAGAAGTAGTAGGGGGGCTGGAGGCAATGCAAATCAGGCAAGGTCCCAGGACCGGATGGGTACGCGGTGAAATTTTACAAGAAGTTCTCGGGGTGTTGGGGCCGCTGTTGGTAAGGGCCTTCAATGAAGCAAAGGAGTCGAGAGTGCTCCCCCCAACGTTGTCACTGGCATCGATCTCCCTCATTTTAAAGAGGATAAGGACCCGGAAAACTCGGTCATACAGATCGATCTCCCTGTTGAATGTAGATGCCAAACTACTGATGAAGATCCTGACCACGAGGATCAAAGACTGCTTCCCATGGGTAATAGGGGAGGACCAGACAGGATTCGTTACAGGGTGGCATTTGACGACCAACATTAGGGGGCTGCTTAATGTAATTATTTTTTTTTTATTTTTTATAAATTTAGATTACCCAATTATTTTTTCCAATTAAGTGGCAATTTAGCATGGCCAATCCACCTACTCTGCACATTTTTTGGGTTGTGGGGGCGAAACCCACGCAGACACGGGGAGAACGTGCAAACTCCACACGGACAGTGACCCAGAGCCGGGATCGAACCTGGGACCTCAGCGCCGTGAGGCGGTTGTGCTAACCACTAGGCCACCGTGCTGCCCGATGTAATTATGATGCCTCCAGAGGGGCGCAAGGTTGAGGTGGTGGTGGCCATGGACGCAGAGAAGGCCTTTGATCGGGTGGAGTGGGAATACTTATGGGAGGTCCTGGGGCAGTTTGAGTTTGGGCAGGGATTAGTGGACTGAGTCCGGTTGCTATACCAGGCACCGGTGGAGAATGTGCGGACAAATCGGGTTAGACTGGACTACTTCAGGTTACACCAGGGGACGAGGCAGGGATGTCCACTTTCCCCACCACTCAAGGCATCTGCCTGGATGGAAGATTTGAGATTGGTCTTGCATCTGGAGAAAGTCAAGCGGACCACCAGAAGCTCGGTGGGAAGATTCTCCCAGAGATGGCAGTCATTCATTACTTTCTTCAACGACCTGGAAATGTTAGAGGGCTGTTTGGGTGGGGGGTATATGGTTGCTTATGGAAGTTATATTGTGTGTATTTTTTGGCTATATGTAGATTACTGTTTATCTTTGATAATTCAATAAAATTCATCTTAATCTATGCCCCATGGTTATTGACCCCTTTACGATGAGGAAATGTCCCTTCCCATCTATGTCCATCAATTTTGTACACCTCGATCAGGTCCCCCTTCAGCCTTCACTGCTCAAGGAAATTCGTGCACTTTCATTGCATTTGTCAATGTAGAAAGTGACAAGATTTCTAAAACATGAATATTATATATTATATTTATTTAAAAATAAGGAAACTGGCAAGCTAAGAGAATACAGGATGAAACAATTTCAAAAACATCAAAAAGGTGCTATCAATAATATATATCAAAAATATAATGAGCAAAGAGGATTGTTGGCAAGGTAAAACCCCTGATTGGGGTCAGTTTGTATCGAATGATTAAAAAAAATTGCAAAAACAATTAACACTTGCTTTGCACCGATCTTTACTAAAGACAAGGATACCAAAGAGGTGATGCATCCTGAAACAGTCATGGATGAAAGGAGCAATAGTTTAATGGATAAAAGGCCATTTTAGGCACCTTATTTTAAGTGACAGAATACATCCTGCAATCTAAATGGAGGAAATTGCAGAATTATTTTAGGTCTAAAGTATAAATGTGTGCCAGAGGATTGGAGAGTAATTAATGTAGTCCGTATTTTGAAAAACGCAGCCAGACGTATACCAATTAGATGAACACTTGTAGGGGAATTGGAAAGTGAAGGAAATGACCACATTATGCAAAGAGAAAATAGTTAGCAGTAGCTAACGCACAGATTTCAAAGTGCTCAAGAAACTTCAAAATTCTCTCTCAGGACACATTGGTAGGGGTGAAGTTAGAGGTGATGAATGTAGTGTACATGGTCTTTAGGAAAGCTTATAAGGCTATGTTTAATTTGCAATGTAACACTACAAACTAGATTGGATTTTGGTTACAAGGGAGAGGAGTTGAGGGCCAGCCCTTCCAACCCAAATTTTCCAAAGTGGGCAGGGCTATTTCCATTGAATCATTTGGATACAATCACAGAGGATAAAAATGGAAGGTGTAGTTAATTCCTTAAAAAAATCCCAGGAAATTATGGAGAGAGAATAGTCATTACTTAAACTATGCCTCAATTTCCTTGCATTTTTGCACCATCGAGATACTTACAGAAACAATTCATGCAACTCTCCCAACCATCCTCCATCAATTTTAATCAATGGTGTCCACAAATCTGCCGAATTAATGCTATATTGATTATCTCCTTCATTTGGATTACGTTGGAGTGGAGGGCTCAGAATCAGTAATATTTTCAATCATTCAGCAGGTAGCCAATATTAAAGTATTTAGCACATTGGTATCTTGATCACAAGGTTTAAGCAGATATAAACAAACAAAGCATGAAAAGTGCCAGTCTACCTCAAAGCTACCTTGGAAGGATAAGGTGCCTCAAAAATCAAGCAACAGGTGGTGAAGTTAGCTGTTTCACACTGCTACTGTGCAATATAAACACAAACAACATTCTCCTCTAATAGGATGCTACAGTCAAGTTAAAAAGACATTCCACCTATCACACAAATGAGCAATGTGGTATGCGAATTTCAATGCCGGTGAGGTCCCAATGACTTGTGGATTGTATCCAACAGCAGATCCCTTCGGGTGTTCACAACAGGCAAATATTGACTGTGCCCAACCAGTCCATGTTTGTAAAACTCAAATGTAGTGCCCAACATTAGATGTGATTCTGTGATTGGACAACACTTACTAAATGGAATGAAATGAAATGAAAATCGCTTATTGTCACAAGTAGGCTTCAAATGAAGTTACTGTGAAAAGCCCCTAGTCGCCACATTCCTGTTCAGGGAGGCTGTTACGGGAATTGAACCGTACTGCTGGCCTGCCTTGGTCTGCTTTCAAAGCCAACGATTTAGCCCTGTGCTAAACAACCCTATTGTGCTAATGACAATAATAAGCAATTTTAAGGTGATTAGTTACAGTGTGGCTCTCTGCAAACAAAAAGATCATGTCCATGCATTGTGACTTTTTCCACCAACACGGAGGACAGCCATTCCCTGGTAAATTCCTTATAATACCTTGAACAGAGTGGACATCCTGGTTTGAATTTTTAAAAAAGCTTGGTCGTTAGCTGTTCCTTGGTGCATAAGCCATAGCATTTTCTCAGCCTCTACCTATCAGCGTCCACTTTCCAACCAATCAGCACCCTTTTGCTATGTAATACAACTTGTTCCTTTGCATTTATTCTGACGAGTGCAAAAGAAAAAGCTTTGACCGCATGTCTTTCTTTTCATCTATACCCAAATATAGACACACAACAGTTTCATCATTAAATTTCAAATTTCCTTAGTGCATAATGTTGACGTGAACCTCAAATCCAAAATCAAAATCACAAGGTTGCAGTTTATAAACATAAAAGTCTGGACCTATATGTACAAGTTGTCCCTTAACTCTGTGCAATTCCCAACTGTGTATTACTACCAACTGCAAACCATGCTTAGCACACAAACTCAAAAAGTATTAAATCTGTCAGGGAAAATGTATGGCTGTCCAAACATTTATTTACCAAGTCAAAAGCCAACAGCCTTCAATAACTATTTGAAGTTAAAAATAAGTAAAGATAATCTAGAGTCACTTTTATGGAAGCTTTAATAACCTATTGTTCCATTTGTTGTCCACTGTGGCACCTTGGGTGTATGTGTTGCATCTGACTCACCACTAGGCTCAGTACAGCCTTTTCTAGTCAGTTTTGCAGTAAATTATGTAAATTTATCATTGCAGGATCAGGGACACAATGGTCTATGGCATGTGCTGCTAATATCGTCCAGGGGAAATTTGGGCTAATAATTATTTCAAGGCACAGAATTTAAAAGCCAAAAGATAATGATGAGACAGTACTAAACATTACAGTATTGAGATTCTTATTATGGAAAAGATGTTGCAGCTTTAGAGCACAGTAAGAAGTCTTACAACACCAGGTTAAAGTCCAACATGTTCGTTTCAAACACTAGCTTTCGGAGCACTGCTCCTTCCTCAGGTGAATGGCGAATTAGGCAAATTAGAGTAGGCATGAGATTGGAGGAATAGAGGAAGTTTGTAGGTAAATGTGATGTGAACTCTCTCCTAGTGTGTGTTGCTTAAACACTGACATGGAGTTGGTTGGGCAAATAGTCTGTTTCCATATTGCAATTTCTATCTATCCCTGCAAGTCATTCACTGAATTAAAGAACATTGAGAATTGACATTTTTTCAATCCAGATCTTATTGATTTGTGTTCGTGATAACTGAACACCTATCAAATTTAATAGAATAGTAATGTACACAGCATTTATGAAATACTTTGAGCTATCCAGACAATGAATTGCAATACAAAATTCAGCAACATGTAGGTAATGTATGCAGATTTGATTTGTATATTTAGTGAAAGTCTTTACTTTTTTGATCTCGTTAGATATGCAAGAAGTGTTTTGTTCTACATTTTTACTCCTTGTAAAGTACTCCAGTGTTGCCAATTATTCATTCATCAATTCAACATGCTAGAATATGATTATGCACTTAAGTGCTCAAGGACACCAAACATCTTTTTCTGTTTACATTGAATTTAAATTTATAATCACGTACATGTTGAGTGTTCCAACCAAATGTCGCTACAGACAAGTTGGAAAAAGATGCATTATGCCCTTACCTCTTCCTTGTCCTTCATCTGTGCCTCTAGTTCTTCTATCGTCCTGTTCAATTCAGTTTTGTGTGTCTTAAGCACATTTGCCTGCCCACTCAGGCATTCAAGTTCAGAAACCTGAATATAGATCAAAATGAGAAAATACATTTTTCACGATAGTCATTCCAAATATGTCTTTAGTTGTATATTTAAAATATAAAATAATATACATTTTCTTCAGATTATGGAATTCTCTCCCCAGAAAACAGCATAAACTGGGTCATTAAATATATTCAATGTGGAGTTACACAGATTTCAGGGTGTCAGGGGTTATAGGGGCCCAAGGCCACAATCAGATCAGCCAGGATCTTGTTGAATTGTGGAGCCAGCTTGAGGGTCCGAATCCTCTGTTCTCATCAATGGAATCTCAACATTTTGGATCAAAATTCTAATAAATCACAGAATTAGCGTGGACTTTATTTACTACTACCATTACTGCACAAAAGTAACACTTGACCATTTTGAAGGCATGCATAAAATAGAGCTTTGGGACCTCTGCATCTGGGTTTGTGATAAGATTGAAGGGAATAAGTGAAAATCCTGCTCATGCACATTTTTAAGCCAGATAACGTGATTGCTCTCTACTCAAATTATACAAGCTTAATAATGGAGCAGATTCTTCTACCATTTACCATTGCAGTTTACTATCATTGAACAGATTAGAACAAGTGAGTATTGTTCCTTCATTTCAGATGAACAGATGACTAGCTACATTTCACAAACTGGTTTTAACATTTTGGGTGCCTACGCCCTATTCTTTGTACTTGCAAAATGCCGGGAAACTGCAGAGAAAGTGATCAATATCTGTAAAGGGGAAAGGCAGGTTTTGACATGTTCAGTGTGTTAACTTTTTATTAGAATGTGTCAAAGGTTACACATCCAAAATGTTAAAAGCAGTATTTTCCTACAAAAGTAATGACTCAAAGCAGTGCATATCCTGAACCTGGTTTTTATTTCACGTTTCCGGTCTTCCTCCCTCATTATCATACTTGCAGTCAATTATGTTTTTGGTAGCACACAAGAACTATGCCAGAGGAGGACTTGTATTGTACACACTCTGAAAACTGAATATCGGGATACATAGATAACAGAGCACATTTTCTGCACTGAATGCCAAACATCTTACAGTAATTGTGTGTTCTCCTTTGAGAGTAGAAGGGCTACAAGGAGATTTGATAGAACTGTTCAAAACTATGAGGGCATTGGACAGAGTAGAGAGGGAGACATTGTTCCAGCTTGTAAACGGATTGAGAACAAGAGGGCACAGATTTAAAGTGATTTGCAAAAGAAGCAAATGCAAGAAAAAAAAACTTTCACACAGCGGATCTGGCAGGTTCAATTGAGGTATTCAAGTGGACATTTGGATGATTAGTTGAATAGAAACAATGTGAAAGGTTGCAGGGAAAAGGCAAAGAATGGCACTAAAATCACAATGCTCATTCGGAAAGCCAGTGCAAACATTATAGGCAGAATGGCCTCCTTCGACAACATAACAATGTTGTGATAAAAGAACCAAAAACTGCAGAGTGACTTCCCATTCACTGCATTTGAAAAAAACCCACAAGGGGGCAGACTAACTAAATTGAAAACCAGACCTTATTACATTTTGTTTCCTTGGTAGTCTCCAGCAAATAGTTAACTCAGATCAACATTAAAAAAAAACCTCTTCCTAATGACATTAACCATGCAATTTAATACCTGTGCTAGCTGCACTCTCTGGAATTAGCTGATGGTACGAAAACAAGACTATCAAATTTTAAATTCCTGCTTCCTACAGCAGGAAGACATTTCTGCTCAAACACTTCACCGATGTGTTGAACAAAGTTGAACAGCCAGCTCAGACAATGGCGTGAAGTAATCATTCCACATTTTTTTTTAAACTAGAAGGAAATGGAGTTACTCATAACAAGATTTGTTCAGTGAAGTTCATAAACAATCCTCCAGGCACTTTTCATGACATACTTGCTACTCAAATACTGCAATGGTCAGGATATATCAAATGCCACAATCTTTCACAGTCTTGACCCTGAACTTGATCTGGCATAATTCTTATATCTAATGCAATTAAAAGATTAAGTCCCTGCGGTGCATATTTATAATAACCAACTCAAATTTGGAAACTAGGAACAATATGTTCTATGTAAACTCTTCTAGTCAATATTTTTTATTTATTTTTTAAAACTCTTTCAGAATGTGGGTGGTTTACTGCACATCCATAATTGCCCTGGAGAAGGTAGTGGTGAGCTGCCTTCTTGACCTGCTGCAGTCAATGTGGTGTAGGCACATCCACAGCACTGTCAGGAATTAAGGGAGTTCCAGGACTTTGATCCAATGACAGTGAAGGAACAGCAATATATTTTCAAGTTAGGAGGTACTTGCAAGTAGTGGTGCTCCCTTGAATCTGCCACGCTGATCCTTCTAGATGGCAGTGGTTATGGGTTTGGAAGGTGCAGCCCAAGGAACCTTGGTGAGTTCCTGCAGTGCATCTTATAGATGGTACACACAACTGCCACTGTTCATTGGTGCTGGAGGGGTAAATGTTGAAGGAGGTGGCTGGAGTGGCAATGAATGGCTTTGTCTTGGACGGTTTTGAACTTCTGGAGAGTTGTTCGTGCTGCATTCATCCAGGGAAGTGCAGAGTATTCCATCGACTTGTACCTTGTAGATGGTGGACATGCTTTGGGTAGTCAGATGAGATGAGATACTCATCGCAGCCTATGACCTGCTCTTGTAGCCACAGTATTTATATGGCTAGTCCAGTTCAGTTTCTGGTCAATGGCAACTCCCAGGTGTTACCTTAACATGGATTTGATTTTGATTTGATTTATTATTGTCACATGTATTAGTATACAGTGAAAAGTATTGTTTCTTGCAAGCTGTGCAAACAATGCATACTGTACATAGGGAAGGAAGGACAGACTGCAGAATATAAGGTTACAGTTATAGCAAGATGTAGAGAAAAGATCAACTTAATACGAGGTAGGTCCATTCAAAAGTCTCATGGCAGCAGGGAAGAAGCAGGAGGGAAGAAGCTCTTATACAGTGAATGGCAGAACCATTCAAGAAGTCAATTCAGGTAGTCAAGAAGGCATATGGCATGCTTGCCTTCATTGGCCAGGGCATTGAGTATAAGAATTGGCAAGTCATGTTGCAGCTGTATAGAACCTAAGTTAGGCCACACTTGGGAGTTTAGTGTTCAATTCTGGTCGCCACACTACCAGAAGGATGTGGAGGCTTTAGAGAGGGTGCAGAAGAGATTTACCAGGATGTTGCCTGGTATGGAGGGCAGTAACTACGAGGAGAGGTTGAATAAACTTTTTGTTCTCACTGGAACGAAGGAGGGTGAGGGGCAACCTGATACAGGTCTACAAAATTATGAGGAGCATAGACAGAGTGGTTAGTCAGGGTAGAGGGGTCAATTACTAGGGGGCATAGGTTTAAGGTGCGAGGGGCAAGGTTTAGAGGAGATGCACGAGGTAAGTTTTTTTTCTTTTTACACAGAGGGTAGTGGGTGCCTGGAACTCGCTGTTGGACAAGGTGGTGGAAGCAGGGACGATAGTGATGTTTAAGGGGCATCTTGACAAATACATAAATAGGATCAGAATAGAGGGATACGGACCCCGGAAGTGTAGACGATTTTAGTTTAGACGGGCAGTATGGTCGCCGAAGGGCTTGTTCCTGTGCTGTACTTTTCTTTGTTCTTGAGTCGGTTTGTCCGTGACCTCAAACTTTGGTATCTTTTTCCTGACAGAAGGTGGAAGAGTGTATGTCCGGGCTGCGTGGGGTCCTTAATTATGTTGGGAACTATAGCAAGAGTCAATGGATGGAAGGTTGGTTTGTATGATGGATTGAGCTACATTCATAACTTTTTGTAGTTTTCTGCAGTCTTGGGCAGACCAGGCTCCATACTAAGCTGTGATACAACCAGAAAGAAGTTGGTGAGAGTCGTAGCTGACATGCCAAATTTCCTCAGTCTTCTGAGAAAGTAGAGTCATTGGTGGGCTTTCTTAACTATAGTGTCGGCATAAACTGGAATCTCTCGACCCTGCACTCTACATGCATTGCACTCTAAATGAGTTCCCAATAATGATTCTTGTACATTTGTGTAAAAATTATGTTGCATTTTATTATGCTTGCAGCTAATTTTTAAGTTGCTGGTAAAAACAATTGATTCAGCACATGACCAGAAAATATTTTGTTCGCAGCTGCACTTTGCAGGAGCCACACATTGACTCAGGGGATAGCTATATATTTCAGAACAATAATTTCATTTGGCATGCACAAAGTTAAAATTCCTGACTCAAAGAGAGATTTTTTTTTTAATAAACTGAAATACTGACAATTTTCAGGATATTACAGCAGAGTTAGTCAATAGTCGAGCAGTTATCCCCTTTCAACATTCTCAAAAATGTGTGCACATTGCAGTGGTTTGGCTTTGACAAGTGTTTTGAAATAATTTGCATAAATTACAACCCCCCCCACTTTCCCAATTAATAAAAGTTCACTTCTGTGATGCTGATCTCATCATCCCAATCCATGTACTAACAGATAACGTGCAACAGCTAGAACTTACTAGAACAAACCTGGAGCTAAATTCTTGTTGTAAGAAAGCAACTGACCTCCTCACAGCAGTACTGTGGACTGGCAACACAGCAGTACTGTAAGGGAAGCTAGCCTTGCATTTTCCTTTGATGGAGCACCAATGCAAAACACCAGTTGGCTCCTGTCAAAAATCATGGACACAGATTTTTATATATGCATCATTGTCAATGGAACTGATTTGTGTGCGACAGACACACCAAGTTTTACAGTGCTCTGCCATCTTAATGCAGTTAATTTTCATCAACTATCCATTATTATTTTTTAAATGGTTAAGACTGTCAGACTCCGTTTCAAGTGATACAAAATTGTCCAATAACATCATCCTAACCTGAAATACAACTATTTACTCATCACCTAGATTCCATGAATTTCCCTAAAAATGGTTGGGACCAATAAAGATCTGCAGTTATTCTTTGTGGTCTACCAATTTCAATAACTCAAGTCAGGGTCATCTACTAAAGCAATAAGTCAACTATCGGTACATTTAATAATCACACTGTATAGTCCCTCAAAGAGGCACAAAAAAAATCTTAAAAGCAGCATTCAACACAGAACTATGGAACTGTTTATTTCCATTTTTGGTTTGCAATATCTTCTACTAAGGAGAGGAGCTATCAACTTGAAGTCAGATTCCCTTAGGGTAAAATAAATTTGGTTTGAGGACTATTCTAAAAGAGGTGCAGCTATATACAAATGTACAAAGGGGCAGCACGGTAGCATTGTGGACAGTGCAATTGCTTCAAAGCTCCAGTGTCCCAGGTTCGATTCTGGCTTGGGTCACTGTCTGTGCGGAGTCTGCACATCCTCCCAGTGTGTGCGTGGGTTTCCTCTGTGTGCTCCGGTTTCCTCCCACAGTCCAAAGATGTGCAGGTTAGGTAGATTGGCCATGATAAATTGCCCTTAGTGTCCAAAATTGCCCTTAGTGCTGGGCGGGGTTACTGGGTTATGGGGATAGGGAGGAGGTGTTGACCTTGGGTAGGGTGCTCTTTCCAAGAGCCGGTGCAGACTCGATGGGCCGAATGGCCTCCTTCTGCACTGTAAATTCTATGTAAAATCTATGTGACAAATTGAAGATGGTACCTACTACTGAAAGTTACTTTTCCAGAATGCAAGCTACACTTGCAGAATGAGAGAGGCAGAGCCATGGTGTTATCACTGGACTAGTAATCCAAAGACCCAATGTAATGCTGTGGTGGCTTGGGTCCAAATTCCAGCAGGGCAGATGGTCAAATTGGAATTAATTAAAAATGTAATGATGACCATGAAATCATTGTAAAACAAAAACCATCTGATTCACTAATACCCTTAGCAGGAAATCTGCTGCCCTTACTTGGTCTGACAATGATGTGGAGATGCCGGCGCTGGACTGGGGTTAAGGATAGCACTCTTGTGTGGAACTTGGCTGCAAGTTTCTGCTCGGCAATTCTGTGTTGTCGCGCGTCCTGAAGGCCGCCTTGGAGAACGCTTACCCGGAGATCAGAGGCTGAATATCCTTGACTGCTGAAGTGCATTCAGCCTCTGATCTCCAGGTAAGCGTTCTCCAAAGCGACCTTCAGAACGCGCAACAACGCAGAATTGCCGAGCAGAAACTTATAGCCAAGTTCCGCACAAGAGTGCGGCCTCAATTCACCCCCCACCATCTGGCCTGGGCTTGCAAAATCCTACCAACTGTCCTGGCTTAACCCCTCTTTAACCTGGGGTTACCCCTACCTCTGGATCTGTAAAGATTTGATTACCTGTAAATGCTCGCATTCCAAGCATTGTCTGGCATCTTTGAATGAACAAAAAGTAATCTTTAAATCTATACACAAGACTACCTCGAAACAAACAAATTCAGTGAAATATTCCAGTACATTTCAAGAGTCATACGGTATATTAGGTAATAATCTATCAGTCACTATCAACATTATATTAGAACATAAATGGATATTAGAACTCTTTATAGTGCATCAATACATACGCGCTTGTGTAGTCGCTCGGCTTCGTCCTGGTATGCAGTAAGCTGCTGTTTCCACTGTTTAACATTAGCAGTAGATTCCAGTAGTGCTGCTGTAAGTTTGGCATTGTTGGTTTTTAAGGTTGCCAATTCAGACTCCCAGTGCTTTCCTATTGTAGTACTATATATAAAATAAGCACAACAGTATGGATTTTGTTACTGAGTTCTTAAAAAAAAAAATCAGTCTATTTGCATCTGACATTTAAGATATCTACAGTAAATGGTAAATCAGATGGAGGTAACATACTCTTTGTTTCCCAGTTTCCCCATGACCCTCTTCTAATCTTTCCTGAGGGATCATCAAAGGCTGACCACACAACATTCCTTTCTGGCTGACATTTTACACAGTACCTTCTCTGCTCTTCCATTAAATTCTCCCCCCTCAAAAATTCACTATTGCCTTCTCAGTCTTTGAAAGGTACTGCTGTACTGGCACCTACACATGCCTTTCAGCATGCTTGAACACAGTGGATTTTGAGCATTCTGGTTACAGCTGTCATTATATCCAAACTCTCCATTGTTCACATTCTGGCCATGTGCATTTCTTCCCCCCCCCAACATGGTCTATCAATGGTAGCTTCAGCTGTTCAGTCTCCCTACACCCCTTTACATCACTTTTAGGTTACTCTTTAAAACCCAGTTCTGCAGGTAATTTATTTTCCCTCCCGGCATATCAGGAACTTATTTTGCATTGAAGAGACTATCAATGCAAGTTGCAATAGATAGTCTTTGAGTGAAAAAAGGTGAAGAGTATTTGTGAATCTTCTGTACATTCCTATATTGTTAATCAGCCGGTGTGCATAAACTTAAGCTTGTAAATCCACCATGGTCATTTGCATTTCAATTGGGTCAGGTCAGAAAGACCAACTCCGGCAATCTGTCCATCTGCGACCAGAATTCAATGCTGGTTTAAAACAAAATGTAGAACTAAGTAGGTCAGTTACCAAAGAAAAGCTACATGGTAATTGATTAATGAGTGTGGATTTTACATGACGAGGAGTCACCACACAGACTTGAAAGTAAAACGATTAAGATTTCACACTTATTGGATTACATAAACTTCAACACAATATTGGTATTTCCAAAAATTGTTTCAATTACTTTATCATAGACAACTGTAGAAGTCAACCACCTCCACAGTACACCTTTTATGCTTCATTCCCAGAAATTGTCTTGGATATTTTTATAGCCACTCAATCCCAGAGATAATTCATGTAGGGGAACAAAGGAGGGAAGGAAGGAATTCATATTTTTAAGAGATATTCGCAGTAAAATTCTTACTCCTTCTCCACGGCAATATTTCCTGATTCAAAAAAAAGAATCAAAAATGTCCCAATCTTAAACACAGCTCTCTAACAGGTTGTAGGGGAGGCAGATCTATTGCAGTTTTCAACCTCAATATACAAATGCTTGAATAAATATGGGATTGACTTTGCCTTTTTATAATTAATTTATGGGATGTGGACATTCCTGGCTAAGCCAGCATTTATTGCTCATCCCGCCTTCATTGCCCTTGCAAAAGCGGTGAGGAGTGGAGTGGAGTAGCCTTCTTGAACCACTGCAGCCCATCATATATAGGTAAGCCCACAGTATTGTTGTGCAAGCAGTTTCACCATTTTGACCCAGCTGAATGGGGATACCATCTCAGGATGGTGTGGGTCTTCCTGCTCAGTGAATGTATGCCAGTTTATGAAGTACATTTCTGACATTATGCAGTCCCATTCATGACAGGTAAGTGTAGCACAATTAAAAGTCAAGGAACAAAAGTGTCACCAGAATGTGCTTTGACAGCATCAGATTATGATCCAACATTGACAGAACATGGTTTGACTTTCTGTTCATAATCCTTCACCAAATCCAGGTGAAACGAAGGAAGCTCTTTATGCACAAAGTCATGCATCTGCAGATATCCAAAGACATTCCCTCTCAGAAGCTGAAATGTCTCAGATCTCTTCTAGACTTGCAAACCTACCTTCCAAAAACAAGTCTCTAAACCTCATTCCCTGAATATTGAATCTAGGCCAAATAAACAAACCTACAATTCCTACTAATTGGCGCCAAAAGAGACGGTGCTTAATTTAAAATGCTGTCTAAATTGGTTCCAAATTCATAAAATGGCTATTACCACTGGGTTTGATGCAAATCTTGCTCAAGAGAATCAAGGATCCTTAAACGATCCCCGTACCTTATAATTTGCTGCCCAGTAATAATACATTAGAAAGTGCCAAACCACCCTCCCCATCCCCGACTCTCTATCCCTGTATAAAAAAGGCCTACGCACCCCAAGAGCCTTGCCCACCCAAACAAGAGTAATTATAACGTATTGACCTGAAACAAAGAAAGCCTTAAAAAAAAAAGACTGAGATGAAAACAATTCAAAATCTTTCCTGTCGAATGGGCGCCTCCAGCTCCTTCTATCCCACTCCATCTCCGGAAAAGTCAACTTATGTAAAAGTTGTATCACTGTCAATTCCTCCTCCAGAGGCTCCGACTATAGCCTACAGCAAAAGGTCTCAAACACTCACGAGAGGCAGTCTGTTTCCTCAGCTGGTGGGCTAACAAGCGGTTGGCCTACTCTACAAACTTATAAAAGTTCCCCTCGTGCGATGAAGCTGGCTCAGCGCCTTCTCCGTTGACAACAACCAATAAGTCCAATTGTAACTTCTTTCGCTCTGCGAAAATCTCCTGCCTAGGGGCACTCGAGTATTAGTGGTCCACCACCAGAAGAGTCAACCAGACTCTGCCTCTCCATACTTCCAGATTTATCCCTATATGACTTGTATGAAATTCTACCCCCCCCCTCCCCCTACACAACTGACTTCAACGTTTCCCAGAGCATGGAGGGCAAGGCTTCCTGTTCTATTTTATTTAGCTCCACATACTCCCCAATGGCAAAATGATATCCACTCGCAAAACTCCTTCTCTGCAAGTAATTCAGTTTCCAACCTCCATGGGAGTCGCGGAGAGTGGCCCAGCTCCAACAAGAGATCCACAGAATAAGAGTATGATCTGATATTACTATCGCCAAACACCCCACCTCCATGACCTCAGGAATCAAAGACCTGCCCAACATAAAAAACCCAATCCAGGAGTAAACCCGATGCACATGGAAAGAGAAAGAAAACTCATCACTCAATGTCTAAATCTCCATGTGTCTGCTCCCCCCTCATCTGTTCCATGAGCACCCATAGCTCCTTTGCCATCCGCGATGGCATGAAGTACTTGGCACTTGATCTGTACAGTCTAGGGTCTAACACACAATTAAAATCCACTGCCAATATTAACTGATACACATCGAGATCAGGAATTACACCAGCACCCTCTGAATAAAATCAGTGTCATCTCAATTCGGCACATAGATGTTAATCAAAGCCACCGGCTAACACCCCACTTACTATTACATATCTTGCTCCTGAGTCCGCCAAAATGTTGACCGCTGCAAAAGCCACCCTCTGAATAATGAGCACTGAGGTCCCCAGTGTTCTGGCATCAAAGCTAGAGTGAAACATTTGTCCAACCCCCATGGTTTCCGCAGCTTTGTTTGATCCTCCAACTCTCAAATGGGTCTCCTGCTGAAAGACCATCTGCCTAAAACTTTTCAAATGGGCAAATACCTGGGCTCTTTTAACTGGCCCATTTAACCCGCAACTCCTCCCCCTCAGCACCCACCCCCATCCCGACACCAAACAAACAAGCCACCAAGAACCAACAGCGAAACAAACACAAAACCCATGCTAATTTCCTGAAGCAACAATGAACCCCCCCCCCCCCCCCCCCAAGTAGGTAACCGGCTGCGGCCATCTTTCTCGCTCCACTCCCATTAACGTGGTAGCCAGGTGAACCCACCTGGGGTGAAAAACTATCTTTCACTCCATGTATCCATAACAGCCCCCTAGCCCATATCACACTTTAATAGCAATCAATATAGGAAGAAAACAGAAAACCACAACCCAATCCCACCCGCTTCGACAGTTCCAACAATATAATAAACCTCCAAATACACCCAGAAACTACCCCACCAGCAAACCCCATTACAATGTACCCTCTCCCACTTTATAACCATCCCATAGACAACACAAAACTGTATTTTTTTGCAAATACAAATATAGGAGAAATCAAACTGTCCAAATAAAGAGGACCATAAGTCCTCAAAGTCTTCAGTTCCCTCCCAATCGTGGTTATTAACAAAGTTTTTTGCTTCCTCAGGCACGCCAAAATAATTAGTCTCTGAAAGCAACACAAAGATGAGTCGAATACACAACCCATGTTGCTTCTGTAGAGGGCCACCTTGGCCTTAAATGCCACACACCTTCTTGCACCTTGATATATTCAGATAGGATGGCCCTCCCATCTACATTCTGGCGTGTCCTTTACCCATCTGAGGACCTGCTCCTTAACCAGAACCACTCCCCCACCCCCAAACATCATGGAAACATAGACAGTAGTGCTATACCTTCCAGGCCCTCCAGCAATCCAATAATCCTAGAATTCTGATGCCTGGAGCGGTTCTCCAGGTCATTGACTTTGGCCATTTGCTCCGCCACCAGCAACACCTTATCTGCCTCCAACTAGACAATCTGATCACTGTGATCATTGAGCAACCTCTTCCACCTTCTTAGTCATCATCCCCTGTACCTCCCGCTGATCCAACCCGTCCAAGGTCACACAAATGGGTGCCATGGCCCCCACAATTGTCTTCATCAAATCTTCAGCAACAGCTTCGACCATAGGACAACAAGAATAGGAGCAGAATCAGGCCACTCAGCCCATTGAGTCTGCTCCACCACTCAATCATGGTTGACATTTTTCTTAGCCACATTCTCCTGCCTTCTCTTCATAACCCCTGATCCCCTTATTAATCAAGAACCCATCTATCTCACCACTGAAGAAATGCCTCCTCATCTCAGTTTTAAAGGATCGCCCCTTTCGTCTGAGATAGTGTCCTCTGGTTTCAGTTTTGTGCGACTGCTCACATCATAGCCGCTACTGGAAGTCCTGGATAGCTTTTTTGAAGAACAGACAGATGGGCCAAATAGCCTTCTTCTGTGCCGTATCATTGAAGGATTCGAAAACATTTCCAAGCACGTTTTGGCTTGGGTTGGGTTTATGCCAGTAGGTGGTTCATGACTGATTACTTTGCCTATGTAGGAAATTTAATATGAGCATATCCACAGACTTGGCTAAATAGATATTGGTCATTTCAACCAAGTGTACATTTTACGTGTGACAGATATGATAGGATACGAAAGGAGCTAAAGACAACAGAAATTTGGAAAACAGAATTAGGGGCCGTAAAGCCTCCGCCTGGCTGCTCAAAACACAGATCAATCACAATAGATGTTTTATTTCAATCAATTAAGAAACAGCTTTGTCCACAGTTGGATATGACCATCTGCACTAACATGTTATTCTGGAAAGTTTAAAAAAAAATTTAGAGTACCCAGTTATATATTTTTTCCAATTGAGGGGCAATGTAGCGTGGCCAATCCACCTAACCTGCACATCTTTGGGTTGTGGGAGAGAATCCCACGCAGATATAGGGAGAATGTGCAAACCCCACACGGACAGTGACCCAGGGCCAGGATTTGGACCCGGGTCCTCAGCACCAGTGCTATCCGCTGCGCCACATGCCACCTGTTATTGTGGAAAGTTAACCCAAGGTAGTAAGGATGCATGTTTGAATGGATGAGTTATATGATTCCCGGCTGGGTCACTGTCTGTGTGGAGTCTGCACGTCCTCCCCCTGTGTGCGTGGGTTTCCTCCGGGTGCTCCGGTTTCCTCCCACAGTCCAAAGATGTGCGGGTTAGGTGGATTGGCCATGCTAAATTGCCCGTAGTGTCCTAATAAAAGTAAGGTTAAGGGGGGGTTGTTGGGTTACGGGTATAGGGTGGATACGTGGGTTTGAGTAGGGAGATCATGGCTCGGCGCAACATTGAGGGCCGAAGGGCCTGTTCTGTGCTGTACTGTTCTATGTTCTATGACAGCCACAAGTTCGAATTAATGGTTCTTAAAATTCCAGGATTTGATAATTTAAGAAGTTTGTGATCCCATTACACAGGTTGATATGCATAAATTGAAAGTTCGGGGATAGTTCACATTTTGCATATAGTTTTTTCCTGTCTGACAACTACAAACTGATTCCTTGCTTTACCCAGCTCATCCGAAACATTCCTGACTCCACTATCTTTGCTGAACTCAAATGGAAGTCACACCTTTTCTTTCATCAAGGTTGCCTATAAATTGCTTGGCTCATCAAGCACTTGTTTCTAAAGCTCTATAAAGTTGTTGAAAGTTCTCAGTCAGTAGTTCTCAGTCAGTCAATCTCAGACTTACTGCTCCCATTTTTGAAAAGCCTCTTGCGAAAACTTTTCAGAACAGAACAAATGAAAATCTCAGCATGCAAATAGGCAGCTCAACCTGTTCTCTCATTATATTGGGCAGGTGGAGTTCTATCTCTCATCAGCTTTCCTCTTAAACTCCAAATACATTACCCAACATGACTAAAATCACTTGCTCAACTTGAACTCCTTGTGGTCCTCAGTCTCCTTTGCCCTGCAATCATCAGTCCATTAAAGGACAAACTCAGCAAAAGTTTTCTGATATGTAATTTAAAAAAAAAAAAATCAACCTTGGCAATGGCCTCCATTACAGGAACTGGCTCTTTGTTTCAAATGGAGAAACCAAAGCAGTGTCCCAGAGACGCAATGTAAAACATTAAACTCCAGCAAAAGAAACATTATGCAGTTTTAAGCAGCAAGAGATTTTACGTAACAGCGACTCCAATATGGAAGCAATGTAAAACAGCAATCACCACTGACCGAACAAAAACTTCACATATCATATGCTTACCTGTGAGTAAAAGGTAGAGAACTCTGGTTAATTTCAGCTCGTGCATCAGAATCTTGCGCCACATCCTGAATAGATCTTTCATCATCTGTCCCATTGATGCTCTCTGGTGTCAGAGGGGACTGCAGGTCACCGCCTGCAGACTCCTGTGAAACAAAATATAAATCTTTCATTCTGGAAAAAGGAGTCCTTACTTGGGATGTTAGCAGATCATCGAATATAACGCTTTCAAATTCACCCCAGTGAATTCACCTCTATAACTGGGTTCAGATTCGCAGCTATTATTTGCCTTAGTCTGTGCCCTTCTCTCCCCAGAACTTGCAATCCAGTGTCTCTCTCTCGCTCTGTCCTCCCCTCCCCCCCCTTCTTCTCCTCCTCCCCCTCTTCTTCTCCTCCTCCTCCTCCCCCTCTTCTCCTCCTCCGCCTCCTCTTCTCCTCCTCCGCCTCCTCTTCTCCTCCTCCCCCCTCTTCTCCTCCTCCTCCCCCTCTTCTCCTCCTCCTCCTCCTCCTCCCCCCTCTTCTCCTCCTCCTCCTCCTCCTTCCCCCTCTTCTCCTCCTCCTCCCTCTTCTCCTCCTCCTCCTCCCCCCTCTTCTCCTCCTCCTCCTCCTCCTCCCCCCTCTTCTCCTCCTCCTCCTCCCCCCCAGTGGCGTGCAGAGGGGGGGGGGGGGGGGGGGGGGGCGACGGTGCATTGGTCCCGGGCATCCATTGGATGGGGGCATCCAATCAGAGAAGGGAAAATTTTATTTTTTTTTTTAAATTTAGATTACCCAATTATTTTTTTCAATTAAGGGGCAATTTAGCGTGGCCAATCCACCTACTCTGCACATTTTTTGGGTTGTGGGGGCGAAACCAACGCAGACACGGAAGAATGTGCAAACTCCACACAGACATTGACCCAGAGCCGGGATCGAACCTGGGACCTCAGTTCCGTGAGGCGGTTGTGCTAACCACTAGGCCACCGTGCTGCCCCAGAGAAGGAAATAAGATAGTAATTTTAAAATTTCAGCGGTGATAAATCAATTTTTGGAGGCTCACCACACTGCAGAGGCAGTTGTTAGCCCTTTATTCCTTTAACATGGTGTACCCTTTCTGTCTAGAGAAAATGGTGCTTCTCCCCCATCCCCCCACACGCATGCGCATGATGTACGTGGTGCAACCATCAAAAGCAACAAGCAGACGTGGCTGTTCGTTCCTGCATTTCCTCGAGTCATAACTCGTCTTTTCTTCAGCTTTTTGTGCATCTAGATTAGTTCTTTTACCTACTCAGGTCAGTGAATAGCTCTAGAACAGGTGCAACTACGGTTTTTATAGGTTTTTTGGCGATATTTAATGAAATATTTACGTGGGATGTAGTAAGAGTGAAGCCTGGATGATCAGAGGACTGCTATGGCATTTAATCTCGGAATAGGAGACATTTATTCCTTAACATGCTAATAGTCGAATACAGATACCACTAATTTGCAAGTCTATGATATAAATTGCACAAAATTATCAGTGGAGAATCAGTGTGAAATAATTTGATACGAAGGAACAAAGAAATGAAATATGGTTTATCCGTCTGCAACTGACCGATTGTTTACGATTTTCTTCCCATTTTCTCATGCGTCTTACGGTTTTTGAGATAGAAAATGAAATGTTACGAGTATTTCGTGTACAACCGAGTGGAGCACAGAACAGAAAAAAAAGAGGGCCAGAGTCGAAGAAGAGTTCCATCAAAGAGGAGCATTAGATGCATGGATAAAAAGAAGTAAAGAAGAAGTAGGAGAACCTGGAGAAGTAAAAGATGATGTGGGTGCAGAGAAGGATTTTTCTGATACGGATTCAGCTCGGTCAGAACATAATACTCTCTCTCCTCAGTCTCGTTGTCAGGATGATGATCCATGTGAAGAAAATAAAGAAGATATTTGCATATTTTTGCAAAGAAGCGATTTTGGCTGTTTGAAGAAACCGATTCCAGATCATTTGAAGATGACAATATTACAACATGGCCCTGAAAGATATCAGAATAAAAGTGGTCCATTTTCTGAGAAGGATGGGAGATAATTTTCCAAACAGTGGTTTGATAAAGTTTCCACAAACGGAGAAATTGTGGAGAGAAAATGGTTGTTATACTCTCCATATCGGAAAGCATGCTACTGTTTTGTTTGCTTTTTGTTTTCAAAGGAGCATTTGTTGTCTGTGTCAAACTTTGGAAAGGAAGACGGTTTCTCCACTTGGAGAAAATTAAATCCAACAATACCTGACCATGAGAAAAGCCCTTCTCATAGAGCTCACATGAGGGAATACCTGAACCTTGTAGTTCGACTCCATCATTCAACTACGATAGATGCTGAACTTCAACAGCAAATGTCTGCTGAAAAGAAAAGATGGAAAGCTATAACTGAACGGATTGTCGAGGTTATATCCTTTCTGGCAAAACAGAATCTGGCCTATCGTGGACATCGAGGAGAAGGAATATCTGGGTTATCAGAGCCAGGGGAGACAGTCAGTGAAAATACAGGAAACTTTCTAGCAACAATCAGACTTTTGACCAAATATGATGACATCTTAGCAAAACACTTGCAGAGCGGGAAAGAGAAACCAAAAAGTGTCACCTACTTGTCCAACAGAATTCAAAACGAAATAATCAATCTTCTTGGTGAAACTGTCAAGAAAAATATAATTTAGAAATTAAGGACGCAAAATATTTTAGCATAATGCTGGATTCAACTCCAGATATTGCCCATAAAGATCAGGTTTCTGAAATTCTGCGTTACGTTCATATTGATGAAAACAGAAAAGTAGAAATACAGGAGACATTTCTGGGATTTTTTCAAGTCAACAAGAAAGATGCAGTCAGCCTGGTAAATAAAATTCAGGAAAAATTGGAAGACGACAAAATTTCCATGAATGACTGTCGTGGTCAAGCATATGATAACACAGCAGTTATGGCTGGAGTGAGAGGAGGTGTTCAACAAAAAATTCTTGAAGTTAACCCAAAAGCTGTGTTTGTGAACTGCGAGAACCACAGCCTCAATTTGGCCAGTGTCCATGCAAGTGAGGTGCAACCTGTTGTTGTTACATTTTTTGGCATTCTAGAAAAACTCTTTACTTTTTTTTCTTCATCTACTTCTCGTTGGGAAGTGTTAAAATCATTTGTCACTCGGACTGTGAAAAGACAGTGTGACACAAGATGGAGTTTCAGCCATGATGCTGTGCAAGTAATCCACGAAGAGTGTGACAACGTTATTGCAAGCCTTCAACACCTGCTGGAAGGAGAATTTTCAAGGGAAACTAAATCTGATGCAGGATCGCTACTGAACTCTATTCAACAGTTCCCGTTTATAGCTTTATTAAATTTTTGGTACTCAGTTTTATCATCAGTGGATAAAGTCTCAAAACGTTTGCAGGATCCGAAAATGGGGTTCCATGAAGCTTCTTGTGATCTGAGAGGACTTATTCATATCTTGAATTTGAAGAATGACGAAATTATCCACAATGCAATAGATTTAGCCAATGAATATTGTCAAAATTGGGGAATACCAATTGCACGAACAAGGAGAAGAAGAATAATGCCTGGAGAGTCAGCAAGAGATAGTGGACTGACGGCACAAGAAGAAATTAATAGAGTAATGGTAGAGATTGTGAACAGATTAAAAACTGAAATTGAAGACCGCAGTGTCCGTCTTCAAAGACTCAGTGACCGATTTTCTTTTCTTCTGAACTTGAATTCAGGGGTGATTGAAGATGAACAAGAAAGAGAGAAATTAAAAAAGGAATGTTCAGACTTTGCAAATTATTATGACAATGATGTGGTTGCAATTCAGTTATATGACAAAATTATTGATTTTGTGATGCTCCTTCGAGCTGGAGGGAATAGAGTTCCCCCTGATCCTAAAGATGCTCTGGAGTCTTTACTGCAGTATGGGAGGGATGTCTTTCCGACGCTGTGTGTTTCATACAGATTACTGCTTACATTTTCAAAAAAGGTCATTTTCAAAACTGAAATTAATAAAAACATATCTGAGGTCTTCTATGTCACAGGAGCGACTGACCAACCTGGCTTTAATAAGCATTGAAAAAGAATTTCTCACAGCTGATGTAAAAAGTGAAGTAGTTCAGGTGTTTTGTGACAGGAGGTATCATTTGGGGAAAAGAACTTAATAAATTTGATTGATTTATATTAAAATCGAATAAAGCGTTTATTTCATGTTTCATCTGTGTTTATATATTCAAAATGTTTTCCTTTCTCATAATATTTCTCAGTATATTAGGCCTTATACTTGAGTCCTAGGGGCATACAATCAAGATTTGCCCCGGGCATCACCAGACCTCTGCACGCCACTGCTCCCCCCTCTTCTCCTCCTCCTCCTCCTCCTCCCCCCTCTTCTTCTTCTCCTCCTCCCCCCTCTTCTCCTCCTTCTCCTCCTCCTCCTCCTCCCTCTTCTTCTTCTTCTCCTCCTCCTCCTCCTCCCCCCTCTTCTTCTTCTTCTCCTCCTCCTCCTCCCCCCTCTTCTTCTTCTTCTCCTCCTCCTCCTCCCCCCTCTTCTTCTTCTTCTTCTTCTCCTCCTCCTCCTCCTCCTCCTCCTCCTCCTCCTCCCCCCCCCCTTCTTCTTCTCCTCCTCCTCCTCCTCCCACACCCAAACAAAGATGAAGTTTTGCTCAGAGGACGGTTTTGGACCGGACTCAAATTTGAAGTATGGACAGTTCTACCCATAACACAAATCACAGTATCAGACGATCTCTAACTAGTGCAGCCCTGCAATTTGGGACAAGTAGATGAGCCATCCAGCTTATAAAGGCAAAAAATGTTTTCATTTTGCAAAAATAGTTCTCACCTTGAAAATAGCTTATTGAATACGTGATCCTCATACTTACAGGGACTGGGTTAGGAATTTTAGACATCTCACTTCAGAGTTACAGGAATAGTGGGCACGATTCTCTGGCCTGGTTACATTTTTGATCAGGTTAGATGAGACTGGCGAATAGTGGAGGTGCAAAAACGGGAATCGCGCCTGGTGCCAAACAGTTTGCGATGCAACCGTCCCGCACGCGTAGGTGAAATCGGAATCTGGCTGTAGCATGGTGAGAAACCAATTATCACCACTTAAGCCCCATTTTCACACAAGTAACGAGAGTCACTCATTATCCAATGGCCTGCTGTCATTCAGCGGCCTCCAAAGCAAGTGAAAAATGAAATGAAATGAAAATGAAAATGAAAATGAAAATTGCTTGTCACAAGTAGGCTTCAATGAAGTTACTGTGAAAAGCCCCTAGTCGCCACATTCCTGTCCAGGGAGGCTGGTACGGGAATCGAACCGTGCTGCTAGCCTGCTTGGTCTGCTTTAAAAGCCAGCGATATAGCCCAGTGAGCTAAACCAGCCCCGAGTGGTTTAGTACTCCTTTTGAAAAACGTGAACCTGGCGTTAGGGCTTCTATGGGATCAGAGGAGGTGAGCAGCCATCTGTGCTCACAGGCAAACAGCTCATGGGCTCTGGACTTGCCACCCCAGTGCTCGGTGCGGGGTGCAACTGCAGTGGCACCATCATGCCAACCCCTGGATCGTGTGTTCCCATTCCTGGGGCAGCCCTTATCCCTGCCCATCTGCCCCACCGGCCACACATAATCCCACCAACTGTCGAGGTCTCGGCTATTGCCAATCGTGGTTAAGTGAGCACCTCACACAACCCAAATGGTTGGGCGGGCCATGCAGCATGTGGAAGTCATTGCCTAGGATCCCACTCACACCTTGATGCATGGACTCTGTGCGAGGCAATACTATACGCGCAGCAGCCAACATCCGAACACTCAGGGGTGAGACACAACTCCAGAGACATGTCCACAGGCGGAGGATGGGTGAGTGCTATGGGGAGGGGAGCTGCTTGGAGAGATCGACTAAGGGTTCGGAGGTCAGCCCGCATTGCGAAAAAAAGTGATAGAGGCATCATACTAGTTGTGCACAAAAGGTGTTTGTGTTTTACAATTCCTACCCTCCGAATTATGCTGCCCCCTCCTGCACCTGCAGCCCCTCAACTCTTACCCATCTCCCCACCCCCTCCCCCAGTGCCCTCAGTGATCCTTGATGTGCTTGGCCCTCCTAGCTCCACCATGTCTAGCTATGTCCCCAGGATTCAAATCTGGGGTGGAGGCAGCCAAATGCTTACCACATCCCATACACTTCAATGCCTCTGGCAGGCGCAATCTTTTCATTCGTCAATGAAAAAGGAACAATCTGGTTCTTCGACTCTTTGACAGAGTCATCCAGACACAAAACGTCAGCTCTGTTCTCTCGTTAAGAGATGCTTTCCGACCTTCTCAGATTATCCAGCAATTTCTGTTTTTGTTTCAGATTCCAGCATCCGCAGTAATTTACTTTTATCGATGTTTCCTTTGTCTGTCCCTTTTTTTCATTTTGATCAAGACTAATTAAATTTTCTCAGTACAAAATAATACTTCTCCAGTTTCTCAAGAATTCAGAATTTTCCAGTCTTAATTTTAACCAAGTAAATCTGCACTGCACACTCTAGCGATCCATACCCATCCTATTTGAGGAGATCTGAAGCTATAGATTATTCCAAATGTGGCATGATTGGTGAGCTATCACAACCACTTTCCTGTTACAATACAAATACCAAAATCTCATTTATCGATGTTTTATTTTTTTTTTTAATTGTCCACCCACTTGGGTGGGCAATATACAACCCTTTGATCCTTCCCTGCCTGGAGATATTACCATGTTGACATGTCTATTCTTGGTTTGCCCAAAAAGCATCACTTCATTTTTTGTTGTTCCACTAGGTTTGCAATATGTTTCTTCCAGTGTGTTTAATGCCCATGATTTTCCCAAGACAATGGTATTCCACGTTTGCAAACAGCAGTCAATTACAACATCAGCACAGATTAGTGAGAAAAATATCCTCTTGCCACAACGGTCCACCTTTCAGCCATGGTTACCCAGACCTTCACTCTTCCTTTTACACCATAGATCTCAACTATCTCGAACAATTTCTCATGCAGCACTTCATAAAATGTTTTCTGCATTTTCTATGCAAAACGCCCAGCGCCATATTTTTGCAACATGAAGAATTACGTTCCTCTACATGAGGTTGCAGGTCTGGCTGAGATAACTGTTCTGAAGTGAACTGGATTCGGAGTTTAAGTTCAAATGTTATACTTCTGAGGAATTTGGATAGAATGAGGTGCGCAAATTTTCAAAATCTGATTTGGTTAGATTATTTACTGCAAAATGGGCCAATGCTGATTTTCAATAAGTGTTTACGGCCCCCATGAAGCATCCCTGTGTTCTCCATATCAACGTGCTCATGGGCTTCTTTCATTCAAGACTGAAGAAGGGTCTGTTGGACGATAAAGAACCCTACCCTCTAATTACCAGACCTGCTTTTTTAAAAAACTGATCCCACAAACGTGTTTCCCACCTGTTTAATGCATCATAATATTTAGTGCCCACCTGTGAAGACCTACTGGTTAACTCACCTGTGAAGGCGTACTGGTTAACTCCATTTTCTCCTGCATTTTCTCTTTTGCTATCCGTGCTGCATCTTTAAATTCCTGGAACTTTTCAGAAAACTATATTGGGAATAAAGAGTCTTTTAAAAATCAGTTTGTAAGAAATGAAAGACTACAAACAATACATGGGCAACACACAGCTGATTATTCAAGTCGGCAATTTATGTACAAACAAAAGCAATGGGCTTTGTTTGTTCAGCTGCAACACGAATGTCCATACCTATTCTACAAACCCCTGCGAATTTTCTCTCTTCAGATAATTATCCAATTCCCTTTTTAAAGTCACAATTCAATCTGCTTCTATTACACTCTCGGGTAGCATAGTCCAGATTTTAACCACTTGCTGCAGAAAGGAGATTTTCCTCATGTCATCTTTGGTTCGTTACTATTCACCTTTTCGCTGTCCTCTGGGTTCTTGACCCTTGTGCTAATGGGAAGTTTCTGACCAGATTCTTCCAAGATTTTGAGCACGTCTATTAAATCTCCTCTGCTCAAAGATGAGCAACATCAGCTTCTCCAATCTATCCATGTTACTTAGGTCCCTTATCCCTGGAACCATTCTCATGAATTTCTTCTGCACCCTCTTCACATCCTTTCCAAAGTGAAATGCCCAGAATTGGACATAACACACTGCTAGAGGCTAAAGCCTTGTTTTATGAAGATTCACCATAACTTCCTTGCTTTTGCACCCTATCCCCTATTTATAAAGCTCAGGACACTTCAAAATGATTTGCGCATATATGCCCCCAGGTCTGCCCCTTCTTTCAACTCAACTGTACCCTCTGTTTTGTTACCTGTAGAGATGGTAACCAGTGCTGCTCAAGTCAGTTACAGTAGATGCTCTGGAAGAAGGCTCAAAGTCGTCCAGAAGTTTGATAGAAGGTTTATTGAGCAACACAACTTAAATAACTGCGTGAGCTCTTACTTGAAGAACTGCACTAGTAAAAAGGTTACAACTTTTCTATGCTCTGCAACTAGGCCCGACCACACTCGCAGCCCTGAACTAAAATTTCTATTCCTGTTCTCTTCACAGTCACATCAGCCAAAGAGAGCGGGAGGGCTGTCTGCGTCCCACTTTTATACACGGCATTGTTGCCCCCTGGTGGTCTTTCCATTACCCATCAGTCCCTTCTGTACATACCCATGCAAGGATCACTACACCCTCTATTTAATGATGCCACTTTTGTGTTCTGCCAACAAAAAGTGTTCCACTTCACACTTCTATGCATTAAATTTAACTTCCATGTGTCCATCTATTCCACCAACCTGTTTATATCCTCTTGAAGTCCATCACTACCCTCCTCACAATTCATTATACTTCCCCAGTTTTACAGCATTCACACATTTTGAAATTGTGCGTTGCACATTCAAGTTATGTACCAAGAGAAGCAATGATGCCAGAAGTGACTCCCAAGGAACTCTGGAGCAAAAAATTAAGTACTCAGCACTGCTTGGCTTCCTGTCACTCAGCCACCTTTGCATCCATGCTGCCTCTCGTCTGCTTTATTCCATGGGCTTTAAACTTTGCAGACAAAACCTGTTATGCAGCACTTTGTTAAATGTCTTTTAGAAGTCCATGTACACCACATTAACTTGTGCAAACTATGTCAGTGACACTTTGGCAGAATTGGTAATTCACTCCAGTCACACTGTAGTGCAACTAATTATTATATAAATACTCTAGATGTGTCACCTTAAATTAACTTTTTAAACAAGCTTTGCATCAACCATAAACTGGCTGCCAGGCCACATTTCTGCCTCACCACGCCGGCGGGATTCTCCGTTACGACGGCTGGTCAATGGGGCTTCCCATTGTGGGGCAGCTCCACGCCATTGGGAAACACCCAGGCGCCGGCAAAACAGAGCATCCCACCGGCGGAGAATCCCACCCAGAGTCTCTCGGGTAGTAACCCAAAAAACATGTTATACAGTGAGCAGGCAGTAAGAAAGAAGAGTTTACATATTTATTTCATTTACACATATAGTAATTTACAGTATTTAAACAGGATATATTGTTTTGATTTCATTATTCTCAAAAAGTACTACTAACTTAAGCTTTTATATTGGTTCCAATGGGGAAATCTGATTCACTTCTCATTGTTTCATTTAAAGTTGCAATTTTCAGGAAAACATTGTAGCATTAAGTGAGGAATTACTGTTCGGGGATGATTTGGCTCAGTTGGCTGGACAGCTGGCTCGTGGCACAGAATGGCACCAACATCATGGGTTCAATTCCTGCACCTACTGAGGCTATTCATGAAGGCCGACCTCAACCTTGTCCCTTGCCCGAGGTGTGAGGATTCTCTGGTCAAATCACCACCACCTCAGATCTCCCCCTCAAAGGGAAAAGCAGCTTCTGGTCATCTCGGACTGTGGTAACTTTACTTTACTGTAAGGGGTATTGAGATATTGTGCATTACTGACCTTCTAATATTTTAGTCATTCAATATAAATTACCCTTAATTTTGAACAACAAGTTCAATAAAAGTACAACCAAAATGTGTTTGAGTATTGATTTTGCCAAGTTTTCCAAAATTATGTATTATACTTACTTTTGTTAGATGATGCTCAGAGGCAAAACCTAGGCCATAGACTGTATTTGCACGGCTATCTGGCCACTGACCGAACTTCTGAGATGTTTTTGTGAATGTCATATTTGGGGTGATTGTGCTGTTGATTATTGCCTGGAAGAACAAAAACTTTATTGTATCATTAAATTGGCTTTACAAGTAGAATTCTTCAAAACAGATCAATGGCCCCAACCTTCCCCACTAACGTTAGACATACCATTTAATTCCAAATCAAAATTAGGCTTTGGTCAATTCTTTCTTCATCACCCACTTCCACATGGGAAGTGGCCTGTGACGAACTGTCCATATATTCTGTTGGCTACTTACGTTCTACGTTAAAAAGGGAAATCTCAATATCAGTTTGTGGAAGAATGCATATTGCTCATCTTAACTGTTAGCTAATCGACAGGGAGTTGAAAACATTTCCCAAAAAGAAAATCACAGCTTTCTATGGAAAGACACATCAAATCGGAGTTTGCAAACCTTCAAGCTTCAACGTGCCTCTCCACGCACTTGGAAGCTGTCAATGAGAAGCAGTTTTGCACAGATTGCAACTGGTTATCTTAATTTTTTTTCTTTAAAAAGCTACACAATCTAGTCTAGAAAAGGAAGTTTGTCAGTTTCAGGAACCATTGCAGGGAGAATTTTAACACTTTTAATCTTTGGATGATCAGGCACCTCAAGGGAACTCTGAACTCTTAAAACCTCCTACTGAAGGAAGCCGCCAGAGATCATGAATAAAATGCTCAACAAACATTACTTGTGCTCACCATCACCACAATTTCTCAATTGAGCTTCACAAATTCTGAAATACTCACATATAAAATTTTAACTTTTGCCCTTTTAACAGTGCAAGTTAATTAATTACAATTTTTTCTGATGTTCCACAGATCTGTAAGGGGACAAATCTTTAATGTGTTTTTCTATCTTGAGAGGAGGAGCGTTCAACGTAAATAATTAAAGATTTACATTTATAAGGTGCCATTCATAAACTAGCAAGCGCTTTACACCAAACAAAGCACTTTTAAAGAGTGGTCACTGTATTTAGTGTAGAAAACATGGAAGTCAAATTGCACACACCACATTCTCAGATATCGTTTTGAGATGTTGACACAGGGGTAAATATTAGTCAGAAAACTGGGAATCGACTTTCATGTTCTTCTTTGAAATAGTGCCATGGGATCTTTTACATTCATCCAAGAGAGCAGATGGGGCCTCAGTTTAACATTTCATCGAAGAGACAGAACCTCAGACCAGTCAGATTCACTGGTGAAAGATGGTAAGCAATTAAACAACTTTAAGAGGAGGGGGCTCGACAAATAGCAATGAATTCAGAACAAGTCTGTGAGTACCAGAGAAGGCTGAAGTTTTTACAATCACTTTCAAACAGCACAGCCAAGTGAATGTTTGAGAACCAGTTGTGCCTCTAGCTAAGCTATCCCAGTACAGTTACAACACTGAAAAATTGCCCAGGTACTTCCTGCTCAGAATTACTACCCCATCTACTCAATCAGCAGCAAAGTGATGACAAGTGTCATCAACAATGCTAACCAGTCGGACCTGCTCACCAAAACCAAAAATAACCTGCTCAGCAGTGCTCAGTTCTGCAAGGACCACATATCTGCAGATCTCATTACAGTCTTGGTCCAAACATGGACTAAAGAGCTGAACACCACAGGCAAGTGGAGTGTCATTGCTCTTGACATCCAGGCAGCATTTCACTGGGTGCGGCATCAAGGAGCACTAACAAAATTGAAGTCAATAGAAATTTGGGGCAAAATACTGCACTGGTTGAAGTTACCCCAAACACAAAAGGAAGATGGTTAGGTTGTTGGTAGTCAGCCTCAATATTATTGCAGGTGGTCTTCAGGGCAGTGCCCTGGCCGCAAAACATTTTCAGATGCTTCAGTGACATGCTCTAGTTTTAAGAATGGTGGGGACAGTCATTGCTGATTGCAGAGTTTAGAGTCTCATTTGGATTATTCTAATCGAGCAGTGAACCGGACAACATTCAGACTTGACGTGAGACACAAAATGTTACTTGCCACTTAGTGTCAGGCAATTACCATTTCTAACAAGCAGGGAATAAAGTGAGTCGGTGTAGTCTGGTATGGTGTGCTGATAACAAAGTTGCCAAATCATCCGGTACAAATGGGCAAAATAGGCTCAGTTTAACTGTATTTAACAGGAAATCAGATTTGTCACTTGAATTAAATATATTTTACAATCTCTAGAAATGAAATGTTCCTCTTTAGTTTTTACTTCATGGCAGGAGGAAGATGTTCACGTGATGCTGAATGGTAGCTTTTGAGTCACCACTTGCTCCTTATTGGTAAAGTCCATCGTGCCAGGGACTCCCGGTGGTGGCCATGAGCCGAGCAGTTGTATGCAAGGTGACTCTCGTGTGAAATTCTCAAATATGGCCTTTAACTCCTTCAAACAGGAACCAAAAATATCCATCCCCCCCCCAGCCTATGGGGGTAAAATGGGGGAACCAGACCAAGAGGGGAACCGTTACACTAGCCAGCAAATTGGTGCATGGGAGTAAAGCAAGTTGGTGCATGGGAGTACAGTGAAGGAGGAGGATGCAGCAGACCTCCCAGGAGGGAGGACGCACCTGACAGGAGGGAAATGAAAGGCAGAAATTCTGGGAAAGTAAAGGGTAAAAGAGTAGAGCACTGGTTGCAACAGACAACACGTGGAGTTGGCGAAAAAGACAAAGCAGTTGGTGGCTATTTTGGATGGCCCAAGAGCAAGGGCAGGCCCAACAGCTTGTTGGCTTCCTGCTCGAAACTAATACAGAATGAATTGAGTTCATCAGGGAAGAGTGTTCTGTTGCCAGAGATTCTACTCTGCATTGCTTTGTACCAGTTATATTATTTAAAGCTTGCCACAACCGACGAGAGTGCATGTCGTTAGTCTGGGACTAGAGTTTAGTTTGGTACTGTCCGCTTTGCAACATCCGCAAAGCCATCAGGTAGTGGGGTGGGAAGAGGGTGTTGCAATACAACTAAACCAGCAATAAATTGAAGTTACTTTCACCCCTGTCAACAAGGCAATTGACCCACATCGTTTTGACATTGCATCATCAAATCCACAACCACCAACATCCTTGGGGGTCACCGTTCACCAGAAACGTAAATGGACCAGCCACATAAATATTATACACACAGGAGGCGATGGGCAGAATTCTCCGCTCCCCACGCGGCCTGGGAGAATCGCAGGAGGGCCTCACGACATTTTTTACGCCCCCCTGGCGATCCCAGCGATTCTCTCCCCCCCCCCCCCCCCCGGGAACAATCGCAGCTCGCAGTTTTTCACGACGAACGGCGATTCTCAGAGCCAGATGGGCCGAGCGGCCGGCCCTTCACGTCCGTTTCACCACGGCAGCAACCACACCTGGTCGCTGCATTCGTGAAACGGGCGCCATCTAGAGGCCCGATTTGGATGGGAGCACCACGACTGTGCTCCGGAGGGGACAGGCCCGCGATCGGTACCCACCGATCGTCGGGCCAGCGTCCAAAACGGACACACTCTTTCCCCTCCGCTCTCTGGCAAGATTAAGCCGCCACATCTTGCCGGGCGGCAGGTTGAAACCGGCAACCCGCGCATGCGCGGATGACATCATGAAAAGCGCCGTTCGCGCGTCATTTCTGGCGGCCGAGGCCGTGAACGACGGGGGCCCGCTCCTAGCCCCCCGGGTGGGGGTGAATTAGGTGCGAGGTGTGGGCCCCGAGGCCTTCGTGAACCACGGCCGAGTTCACAACGGCCTCCGCGATTTTTGGCCTTAGCGGAGAATACCGCCCAAGATGTTTGGCATTCTGTAGCAAGTCACTCAGAATGATAGGATTCCTACAATGTAGAAGGAGGCCATTTGGCTCAAAGTCTGCACCAACCACCCTACACAGATCCAATCCCCACCCTAACCCTGTTAACCCTGCGCATGGGCTGGTTTAGCTCAGTGTGCTAGACATCTGGTTTTTAATGCAGAACAAGGCCAGCAGCGCGGATTCAATTCCCATACCAGCTTACCCAAACTGGCGCAGGAATGTGGCGACTAGGGACTTTTCACAGTAACTTCATACTTGTGACAATAAAAGATTACAATTATTATTAATCCCACCTAACCTTTGGACACTTGGGACCTAACCTGCACATCTTTGGACTGTGGAAGGAAACTGGAGCACCCAGAGGAAACCCACACAGAGAGAATCAGCAAACTCCACTCAGGCAGTCACCCTGGCACTGTGTAGCAGCAGTGTAAACCACTGGTTGGAAGGTTGTGACCTGGGGAGGACCAAACAGCCATCATGCTGCCTGAAAATTCATTCTTGGGATGTGGGCGTCACTGGCTGGGCCAGCATTTGTTGCCCATCCCTAACTGCCCTTGACCGGAGTGGCTTGCTAGGCCATTTTATATGGGACAGTTCAGAGTCAACCGCATAGCTGTGTGGGTCTGGAGTCACATATGGGCCAGACCGGGTAAGGATTGCAGACTTCCTTCCCTGAAGGACATTAGTGAATCGATGTGTTTTTACAACAATCAGTAATGCTTTCATGGTCATCACCAGACATGTAATTCCATATTTTGCTAAAAAGGGGCAATTTGAAAGGCTGACAACTGGGAGGGCAGTAGGACAGATGCTTGGGCAAGAGGGGTGCAGTTCGAATACGGAGAGAAGGCGAGTCGAATGTTAGCGGAGGCAGGCCGCGTCCAGGGAAATATTGAAGATACGGACAGGGGATGTGGTGTTGGAGCCGGGGAAGATAAATGAGGCATCTAGGGATTAGAAGGAGCTGCGCAGGGCGGACCCGGGGCATGCGCTGGAGGGAGGAGAAGGGGCTGGTGCTGGAGGGAGATATTAGACAGTATAAAGGGGTATGAAGTCAGGGGAAGGCCCCGGGGGCTGGTCGAATTTTATAAGGAGTTAGAGACCGACCTGGCACCACATCTCTTGGGGGGTGTTTAATGAGGCGCTGGAGAAGGGGGTGCTGCTGGAGATGATGGAGCAGGCAACAGTCCGTTAATACCAAAAAGGAAGGACCCATTGGAACAAGGGTCGTATGGGCCCATATGGCTGAAGTTGGTAGCAGGAACGAAAGGAATGTCACGTTGCAGGGGACCAAACAGGCTTCGTGAAGGGCAGGCAGCTTTCTAGTAATATAAGGAGACTGTTAAATGTGATTATGACCCCGCTGGGAGCTCAGGTACCGGAGGTAGTGGTGACCATGGACGCGGAGAAGGCATTTGACTGGGTGGAGTGGCAGTACCTGTTTGAGGTCCTGGGAAGGTTTGGGTTTGGGCCAAAGTTTGCAGCATGGGTGTGCCTCTTATATGTGGCACCGAGGGTAGGTGTGTGGACCAATGACATGGGTTAATGGAACTTTGAACTACACAGGGGATTCAGATAGCGAGGGAATGGGCGATGCTCCACAATTGGAATTTAACAAACTGGTGGGAGGAGGCTAGGGAGGAACTCAAGCAGTGGGATATGTTGCACTTTACTTTGGCAGGGGGGAGTCCAAGTGGTGAAGATGAACATTTTGTGGAGGTTCGTTTTCATATTCCAGACACTAACGTTCTTTATACCCAAGGCCTTCTTCCAAAAATTGGACATGATTATTTTGGACTTAGTATGGGCAGGGAAGTTAAGATGACCCTGTTACAGAGGCAGCAGGGAGGGTTGGCTTTGGCAAACCTGCTTCAGTACTAATGGGTGGTGAATTTGAAGATGAGGCGATGGTGGGGAGGAGAGGGGTAGAATGGAAGAGGAATCCTAAGGAGTCCAGCTTAAGGGCTATGGTGATGGCAGCGTTGTCAATGGCACCGAGCAGATACTCAGTGGCCCGGTGGTGCAGTCCACGGTGATGATCTGGAACCAGCTGAGGAAGCACATTAGGATAGAGGGGATGTCAGTGTTAACTCTGTTATGTGAAAACCACAGTTTTGAGCTGGGGAGAATAGGTAGCACGTATCGGAAGTGGGGCTGGTTAAGGTGAGGGATTTGTATCTGGAAGAAGGGTTTGCCAGCATATATGAATTGAAGGAGGGTAGAGCTCCCAAGAGGAAGTGAGTTTAGGTACCTGCAGGTAAAGAACTTTTGCTTGGAAAGTTTGGAAAGAGTTTCCCAAGTTGCTGAGGTACAGCCTGCTGGTGCGACTGTTGCTTCTGGGCAGGTGGCTGGGAGAGCAGGCAGGTAAGCAAGTGGGAGGGGGAGCTGGGTGGAGAAATAAACTGGGGAGTATGGAATGAGGCGCTATGAAGGGTAAATGTGACCGCCTCGTGTGCAAGGATAAGCCCGATACAGTTCAAGGTCACACACAGGGTACATATGACAAGGGCAAGAATGAGTGGCTTCAAAAAAGGGGGAAAATTTGTACAAACTATATAGTCATGTGTTGGGAAGTTGGTTTCCCGAATTGTTTCTGTATTGTAACATTTCATACAAGCTTGGAATAAAATACATTTTAATTCCAGATTTTTACGAACTTCAAATTTCACCATCTGCCATTGTGAAATTCAAACCGGAGACCTCAGAGCATCAACTTGGGTGCCTGGATTATTAATCCAGTGATGATACCACTGTGCCACCAACTCCCCTGATTAAGTTTAATTCTCGGCCATTGGCCATTAACATTCATGGAAATCATAGGATCCCTCCAGTGCAGGAAGCCATTTGGCCCTTCGAGTCTGCACCGACAGTCTGATAGACTGATACTCCACCCAGACCTCATCACCACCCTCTTTCTCTCCCCCCCCTCCCCCACACAACCCTGTAACCTAATCTTCACAGTCTCAGATACTAAGGAGCAATTTAGCATGGCCAATCCACCTAACCTGCACATCTTTGGACTGAGAGGAAACCAGAGCACCGGGAGTAAACTCCCACAGACACTGGCAGAGCATGCAAACTCCACACAATAACCAGAGATTGGAGTTGAACCCAGGTCCCTGGTGCTGTGAGGCAGCAATGCTAACCGCTGTGCTGTCCACTTGTATCCAAAACTCCCCAATGCCTGCCCACCATCTACAAGCACAAGCTGAATGGAATATGGTTCACGTGCCAGGATGAGTGCAGCAAGAAGCACGATATCACGGAGGACAAAGCAGTTTGGGCGGCACGGTAGCACAGTTGCATCACAGCACCAGGGTCCCAGGTTCGATCCCGGCTTGGGCCACTGTCTGTGCGTTCTCCCTGTGTCTTCGTGGGTTTCTTCCGGGTGCTCCGGTTTCCTCCCACAAGTCCCAAAAGACGTGCTGTTAGCTAATTTGTACATTCGGAATTTTCCTGCCGCGTACCCGAACAGGCGCCGGAATGTGGCGACAAGGGCTTTTCACAGTAACTTCATTGCAGTGTTAATGTAAGTCTACTTGTGACAATAAAGATTATTATTAGTTGACTTGCTCGGCACTTCCTTCAATTCCTGTAAAACATTCACTCCTCCATCACCAGCCCACTGTGGCTGCAGTATATACCATCTACAAGATGCACTGCAGCAACCCACGAGGCTTCATCACCAGCACCTCCCAACCTTGGTCCTTCTACCACCAAGATAGATATGTCCAGTCGCTGGATAGAGCACCACCACCTTCAGGAGTTGTCTTTTGCCATCCTTTGCCCGCTCAGATTTTTCAGTCAGTTCCAGGGAATCCTGGAGCACAAATTCCCAGTGCAAAAACTTGTATATATAATTAGCAAGTCACAAACTATCCCAAAATTCCCTACCCAACAGCACTGTGTATACTACATGAACTGCAGCTATAAACCACCACATTCGCCAGGTGGGATGGGAAATAACCACTGGCTTTGCCAGTAATATCCACATACCTTGAACAAATAAACAAAAAGGTTGAGGAAAATACTTGTGACAATTTTGTACTTGTTCTACTTTCAGCAAATATGAAAACAGTTCAACTTAGTGCAGGATTGTCATTTTGAGTATATAGTCTGAGCATTTCCAGTTACCCACATCACTCAAAAGCTATGCTCAGTATGCACTGGGATGAAGAGTCTCAAGATGGGTATCACTGTACCCCGGGTTTATATGTCAAGGCAGCCTTCTTGCACCCCAGCGTAAATGTCAGGGGTGCGTCTGTCGCCACCTAGCTGGCTCACCCAACTTGCATAGTTTGGGTTGTGGACCTTTAATTAGCATGAGGCAGGTGTCGTGCCCACTGCCAATTCTGCACGTAGGGCAAGAGCAAGAAGGTGGTGCTCAGGGACAATTAACTATGTTTAGGATTTTCTAGGGGCCAGGGGTGGAGGTAATAATGTGTGGGACATATTGGACAAGATAAAGAAAGGAGATGGGAATGAGCAGGGGCAGACAGAACTGTGACAAGGAGCCTCCCGACTGGCACTGGTGGCCAGGCAAGAGGCAACACCTGTTCTTTTACCACTACTACAACAACTCCTTAACTGGCCAACAGCCCACAGGATTAAACCAATGTTGCTGCATGTTCAGTGCCAGGTGCACATTGAATGCTGAGCTCTCCTCCCACCAATTGAATCAGAGCTTAATTGCCCACTTAATGGTCTAAACTGGCCCATGGGTGGACGCCCCAACTGGCCCATGGGTGGACAACCCATCTAATGCTTCCCACAGGACACATAAAAGGATAGTACCATTGGATGGTCTCCACCTGCCGATCTGGGGCCAAAAACATGTAGCAGTGCAGAGAGTAAAGAAAGTCAGGAACCCAATTTCTGGAACTGTAGCTAATGACAAAACTACAAGTATACCAGTTAAACCAAAAGAGAATAACAACAAACAAGCAAATAAAGTATCAGTGCTAAGGGAGAGGTTAGCCCAATTAAGAGTTCTATATACTAATGCACCGAGTGCGAGAAATAAACTAAATGAGCTGCAGGCACAAATGCAAATCAAAGATTATGATGCAGTAGCTATTACGGAGACATGGCTGCAGGATGGCCGGGACTGGGAACTAAATAGACCGGTTATAAAGTTTACATTTTTTTTTTTTCATTACTTTATCTTAGTTACAAAGCCAGGGCTCAGAGTGTGGACAGAGGCGAACCCCCAATCCAGCTCGTTGCCTGCTCCAAAAAACAACTCAAATTGAATCCAATTCATGGTCCCCACAAAGGAGACACACCAGATCTGAGCCAAAAGGCTCAATCTACACTCAGTCTTAGCCAAAAGGCCGAGAAGCGATGTTATAAAGTTTACATGAGGGACAGGGAAGATGGCAGAGGGGGTGGAGAAGCCTTACTGATTAGAAATACTGTATCACCTCAATGGTGATGACGGGAAAGCATCCAGTGAAGGCCATTTGGATGGAACAGAGGAACAACAAAGGATACAAAACTGTAATGGATGTTATTTTTGCAGTTCGGAGATGTCAACATGGAGAACTGCAGAAATCGGGAGGGTGGAATAAAGACAGTAGTGTGAATAGGGATTTTAACTTGGCACAGAGATTGAAGGGGCAGACAAGCACTCATCGGAAAGGTAGTAAATTTCTGGATTATGTCTTCCAGCAGCAATATGGTCTAGATACATCAAGGCGAGAGACAATATTAGATTTAGTATTGAGTAATGAGGTAAAACTACAAGTATAATGGTTAATGGGAACCAGAACAGGTCAACATGTGAGGGAAAGGTAGAGGAGGTTAATAGAATGAACCTAACGACTACGTAGGGATAAGAAAACGTAAAACAATAAAATAAAATACAAGGTTACTGGGGGAGTGAAAGTTGGGGATGAGGCCGAGTGTTATCAGAGACTAATGAAGGAGGTCAGAATGAGTGAAAAGCGTAGTGCACAAGAAAATCCTGCAAGGGAAAGACAAATCAGTAGAATATATTTTAAAACCTTGTACCTAAATGCACACAGTATTCGGAATAAGGTCAATGAGCTGACTGCACAAATAGAGACAAATGGGCATGATAATTTTTATTGTCACAAGTAGGCAATGAAGTTACTGTGAAAAGCCCCTAGTCGCCACATTCCGGCACCTGGTCGGGTACAGAGGGAGAATTCAGAATGCCCAAATTACCCAACAGCACGTCTTTCGGGACTTGTGGGAGGAAACTGGAGAGCCTGGAGGAAATCCATGCAGACACAGGGAGGACGTGCAGACTCCACACAGACAATGAGCCAAGCCGGGAATCGAACCTGGGACCCTGGTGCTGAGTTAAATGTCCAAGGATACTCAGTATTCCGGAAAGATAGACAGGGTGGAACAGGAGGAGGATTTGCTTTATTGGTTAAAGGTGACATCAAGGCTGTATTAAGAAATTATATTGACACTAAGGGCCAAGATGTTGAATCGATATGTGTGGAAATAAAAAACAAGGGGGAAAAACTCCCTGGTAGGAGTAATTTACAGGCCCCCAAACAATACGTCCAAAGTGGTGCATAGTATAAACCAAGAAATAACGAGGGCTCGCCAGCAGGGCACAAAGGTAATCATGGATGATTTTAAGAGCAATATGTCAAGGAGCCAACCAGGGTGCAGGCTATTTTAGATTTATTATATAACGAGGAAGGGTTGATAAATAGTCCGGTCACTAAGGATCCTCTTGGAAAGAGTGATCACAGCATGTTTAAATTTCAAATCCAGATTGAACAAGAGAGGACAGAATGCCGTACTAGAGTTTTAGTGTTGGGCAGTAGTTATACAGGCCGGAGGAAAGAGTCGACCCAACTAGACTGGGGACAAATAATTGTCAGTAGAACAGTTGAGCAACAATGGCTGATGTTCAAGGAGATATTAAATACCTCTCAATTAAAGTATATTTCCGAGAGCAAGAGGAACTGTAAAAAAACGTTCCATGACTAAGCAAGTCAAAGAGGGCATAAAGGCAAAAACTAAGCATACTGTGAAAGTTAGTGGTAAGCTGGACGATTGGGACAACTTTAGCATAACTACTAAAAATAGAATGAAAAATGCTAAGATGAACTATGAAAGGAAACTGGCAGAAAACATAAACACTGATACCAACAGCTTCTATTAGGATATAAAGAGGAAGAGAATAGCGAAAGTAAATGTTGGCCGTTTACAGGACAATACTGGTGAGGTAATAATGGGGAACACAGATGGTGGAGGCACTGAACCAATATTTTGCCTCAGTCTTCACGGTACAGGATAATAATAAAAAATTCCAAGAACTGCAGTTAATAGAACTTAATAGTCATCACGAGGGCGAAGATATTAAATAAACTAATGGGACTAAAGGCAGATAAGTCTCCGGGATCTGTAGGCCTGCAGGTAGGTACAGCAGTCTTCCTTAAAGATAGGCTTGCAATGGTATAGCTACTTGTGTGACCTCAGGATGTCCCAAAGGGTTTCACAGCCAATGAGGTACTATTCAACTGTAGTGATTATGATTACATCGGAAATAAAGCTTCCATAAAGAGCAACGTACTGACAACCAGACAATCTGTTTTAATGATGTCGATTGAGGGATAATTATTGGCAAGGACAGCAGGAATAACGGCCCCACTCTTGTTCAAAACAGGAATGTTTTACATCCAGCTTCAGAGTAGACAGGATCTCAGTTTAATGTTGCATCCAACAGACAACACTTCAGGTATTGCAGCACTCCCCCTGCGCTGCACAGGAAATTATACGGTGTGTTAATCCTTTATGATGTAGACACATGATTTCAGCAAGAGATTGCAGTAAATATCAAAACAAGCTTAAAAATAAAATCGAATGAATCAAAAGAAAAATGTTGTGTAGATATGGGAAGCGTTGCAGCAAATTTTTAAAAAAGATCTTTGAATTATACTTGGTTTGCACACATCGTAACCAAAAAATAGCAAGCTCAAGGAAAACATGACCAGAAATGTAAAGCAAACCTATCAAAGCCTTTTTGTGACCTCCGTTGTTAGAAATCAAAATCATAGTTTGGCAGTATTTTGGGAGAGGGGGGCAGCTACTATCAAGGTCAATCATGTACTGATCAGGAGGGCATGACATTGCAATTCAGAACAAGTTAAATGAAAAGGCTCCACCTCAAAAGATAGGGACAGTGAAAATAACACAGAAAAATGACCAGGATGATTAAACTGTGAAGACAAGTGCAATCATAAAGATTTAACATTTTATCAAATAAAATCCTTACGTTTTTACACTATTACTAATGTGAGGTATTGTAAAATAGTTAGGTTTTAAATTGTCACATTAATTTAAGGTAAAATGGAGCAATGTGGAACCACGTGATTTGCTATGAGCTGTTCCCAACAACTGGCCTGAGTGACCGGACTACCTTGGAAGCAGGGTGCCTAGGTCAAGTGCTGTTGAAACACACGTAGCAGGTTTAACACCAGAAAACAAAGGCAAAGCTGATATTTTTGTTATCAGACTTTGTCTCAGGCATTTGGAATGGGAAGAGAGGAAAGGAGTCCAGGATAAAAAGAGACAGCACACGTCAAGGAAAATACTGTTGTGTGTTATCTATCAGTTAGAATGCTGATAATCTAGTTGGAAGAGGAAACCAGAGGAAACTAAGAACTCTGAAAGATTTGTCCTGGCATGGTTTGGGGGCGATGGAAAGAAGGAATGCAAGACAGGTTGTACTGCTGGAATCGGTTGGGATTCCTTGGAAGACCGAACTGGTCACTGGATGTTACAATGTGGCAAAATGGGGAGAAGCTAACCTGTTGGAAGCTGGAAGTTACTTTGGACCATTTCCTGAAAAGACTTCAATTCTGAATACAGCTTATTAATGCAGTGTGGGTTTATTGGTCATGTTAAACACTGGTGAGCAATATATTTTCTGTAGTTTATATTAGGCGTCACTAAGTAATGTTTAGTCGAGATTGCTTTTAGTTTGTTTGTTGCAGTGAAGGTCTTGAAATTTAAAATAGTGAAATGTCATTCCTTCAAGTCGGTCACTGGGAGTTGAAATATATTTTTTAAAGTTATCGGTCCCTGTAGGGATTGTAACAAGAGATTGAAAAACAGATGCTAGAAACCTCAACCTTTAACGCATTGTACTTTCATGTAGTTCTCACCTTTGAGCCATCAAGGCTGATTATCCTATACACATTGCGTGTATTGTCATAGAAGTAGGACACAGTCACAGCATGTTTGCTGGTGGGAACCCAGTTCTTCTTTGTGGTAGGGTCAATCTGGAAGACATGGGCTCGCGTGCTGAAGATGGGCTGCTCCCTGAGGGGGTAGAAAATAGAAATTAGACCATAAAACGGCTTGTGCACAATCATGCTGGGGATGGAGAAGTCAAATAGCTCAATTTACTTCTTTTTCCATTAGAAGCAAACAAATTGGGGGGAAAAAAAAAATCTTATTTAGCACAAAGTTTTCACAATTAGGAAATGCTAACTATGCAATCTAAAGGTTGGACAACTAAATGTCTGATGTTTCTCAACATCAATCCTTACTGAAGCTTAGCTTTTACCATGTCAAAATGTTTCCTTACAAAAATATGCAAACATATTTGAGAATAAAGGGAAGAACAATGAGACCAAAGAGGAAACAGTGCAGTTAAGGCATAGCTAAATGCTGCCAAAACATTTCTGCATTTCCATCTAGAAGCAACAAAAATCCTGCAACTGGCTGGCAGTTAAACCTTTGTTGGACGAAATTTCTCAATGTGGCATTTTAAGGGTTGGCCTGCCAAGTGAAAATTAAATCCACAATCTGTTCACTGTCCAGGAGATCATTTATATTTAATTTGTTACACAAATGTCAATCAATGCTTTAATTCAAAAGCCATATAATAGTAACAAATGTATGGCAGTAATATAGGAAAGCTGCAATTACTGAAAATCTGAAATGAAACTCCATAAGAGGTCAGCACATCACAAGTTTAAGTTCTAAGATAATTATTAATATTTTGATTTCACACTCAGATTATACGAAGCCTTGCAATATTAAACTGGTCATCTATGACAATGCTGGAAAATGAAATAAATCATCACTTCTCAGCCTTTTGGCCAAGATTGAGCGTCAAGGGAATGAATTGTAAGGTGAAGGAGCCTTGGATGACAAGAGAAGTGGAGCTTCTAGTCAAGAGGAAGGAAGCTTACTTAAGATTGATGAAGCAAGGATCTGGCATGACTCAAGAGGGTTACAAGATAGCCAGGAAAGCTCAATAATAGACAGAGCTAGAAGGGGGGCATGAAAAAGCCTTGGCGGGAAGGATTGGGGAATATTCAAGGCATTCTACACTTGAGAAATAAGGAGGTTGATCAGAATGAGAGTAGGGCTGATCAGGGATAATGGAGGGAACTTGTGCCTAGAGTCTGAGGAGGTGGGAAAGGGCCCTAAATGAATATTTTGCTTCAGTATTCACTAGAGAGAGGGACCTTGTTGCTTGCGAGAACAGCGTGAACCAGGTTAATAGACTCAAACAGGTTGATATTAAGAAGGAGGATGTGCTGGAAATTTTGAAAAGCATCAGGATAAATAAGCCCCCTGGACCTGACGGGATATGCCGAAGGTTACTACGGGAAGCGAGGAAGGAGATTGCTGCGTCGTTGGCAATAATCTTTGCGTCCTCACTCTCCACTGGAGTGGATTGGAGGGAGGCGAATGCAGTTCCCCTTTCAAGAAAGTGAATAGGGAAATCCCTGGGAATTACAGACCAGTCAGTCTTATGTCTGTGGTGAGCAAAATACTGGAAAAGATTCTGAGAGATTGGATTTATGATGATTTAGAAAAACAGTTTGATTAAAGATAGGGCCTGCCTCACAAGCCTCATTGAATTCTTTGAGGATGTGACAAGACACATTGATGAAGGTCGGGTAGTGGATGTGTTGTATATGGATTTCAGTAAGGCATTTGAGAAGATTCCCCATGGTAGGCTCATTCAGAAAGTTAAGGGGCATGGGATACAGGGAAATTTGGCTATCTGGATACAGAATTCACTGGCCGAAAGAAGACAGCGAGTGGTAGTGGATGGAAAGTATTGGATGGAAAATATTCTGCCTGGAGGTCGGTGATCAGTGGTGTTCCTCTGCTCTTTGTGGTTTTTATAAATGACTTGGATGAGAAAGAGGAAGGGTGGGTTAGTAAGTTTACCAATGACACGAAGGTTGGAGTTGTAGATTGTGTTGAGGGCTGTTGCAGGTTACAACAGGACATTGACAGGATGCAGAGCTGGGCTGAGAAGTGGCAGATGGAGTTCAACCTTGATGAATATGAAGTGCTTCATTTTAAAAGGTCAAATTTGATTGCTGAATACAGGGTTAAAGGCAGGATTCTTGGAAGTGTGGAGGAACAGAGGGATCTTGGGGTCCACATACATAGATCCCTCAAAATTGCCACCCAGGTTGAGAGGGTTGTTAAGAAGGCATATGGTGTGTTGGCTTTCATTAACAGGGGGATCAAGTTTAAGAGCTGTAAGTTTTTGCTGCAGCTTTATAAAACCCTGGTTAGACCACACTTGGAATATTGTGTCCAGTTCTGGTCGCCTCATTATAGGAAGGATGTGGATGCTCTGGAGAAGGTGCAGAGGAGATTTACCAGGATGCTGCCTGGACTGGAGGGCATGTCTCATGAAGAACCGTTGAAAGCTAGGGTTTCTCTCACTGGAGCGAAGAAGGAAGAGAGGTGGCTTGAAAGGTGATTACATAGAATTTACAGTGCAGAAGGAGGCCATTCGGCCAATCGAGTCTGCACCGGCTCTTGGAAAGAGCACCCTACCCCAAGGTCAACACCTCCACCCTATCCCCATTACCCAGTATCCCCACCCAACACTAAGGGCAATTTTGGACACCAAGGGCAATTTATCATGGCCAATCCACCTAACCCGCACATCTTTGGACTGCGAGAGGAAACCGGAGCACCCAGAGGAAACCCACGCACACACGGGGAGGATGTGCAGACTCCGCACAGACAGCGACCCAAGCCGGAATCGAACCTGGGACCCTGGATCTGTGAAGCGATTGTGCTATCCACAAGGCTACCGTGCTGAGAGGCATGGATAGAGTGGATAGCCAGAGACCTTTCCAAGGGCAGAAATGGCTGTCACGAGGGGACATAATTTTAAGGTGATTGGAGGAAGGTATAGGGGAAATATCAAGAAGTAGGTTCTTTACACAGAGAATGGTGGGTGCGTGGAATGCCCTGCCAGCAGAGGTGGTGGAGTCAGAGTCATTAGGGACATTTAAGTAACTCTTAGACAGGAACATGGACAGCAGTAAATTGAAGGGGTGTAGGTTAGGTTGATCTTAGATTAGGATAAATGGTCAGCACAACATCATGGGCCGAAGGGCCTGTACTGTTCTAAGATCAGGTGTAATGCCTCTATCTGGTATCTCTCGGTTGTCGGGACCATGAATTGGATTCAGTTTGAATTGTTTTTTGGAGTAGGCAAGGAGCGGATTAGGGGTTTGCCCTTGTTCACTCTGACCTTTGACTTTATAAATCTGATATAGGAATAAAAGAAATAAGTGAAATAAAGCAATATTAATATTCAAACTAATGTACCTAGTTTATAAAACAAGTAAAGTCACCATCGTGCCAGATGTTTGCCCTTTAGAAACAGAAATTAGGTGCACGAGTAGGCTATTTGGCTTTTCGAACTGGCACCACCATTCAATATGATCATGGCTGATCATGTAAATTCAGTATTTCATACCCGCTTCACACCTTGATCCCTTTAGCCACAAGGACCATGTCCAGCTCCCTCTTGAATCTATCGAACAACCTGGCCCCAACAGGTTGGGTAGAGAATTCCACAAGTTCACAACTCTGAGAGAAGTTCTTCCTCATCGGAGTCCTGAATGCCTTATCCCTTATTCTTAGGCTGTGAGCCCTAGTTTTGGACGTCCCAAACATTGGAACATTATTCCTGCATTTGGCCTGTCCAGCCCCATCAATATTTTATATAATTCTATGAGATCACCTCTCATTCTTCTGGACTCCAGTGAGTAAGCCCAGTCGATCCAGTCTTTCTTCAAATGCCAGTCCTGCCATCTCAGGAATTAATCTCTCTCCTTTTTAAAAAAAAGTGGGGTTACATTAGCTACTCTCCAATCCACTCCACTGGAACTCTTCCAGAGTCTACAGAATGCTGGAAAATAATTATTTGAGGGGAGAGCTGACTGATGGTGGTTTAACCCGAGGATCACCATACCTCAGGCGAGGGGCAAGGTTGAGAAGGTACGTCTTCACGACTAACTGCAGCTGGTATGGGAATTGAATCCACGTTGTTGGATTTGCTCTGCATCACAAACCAACTGTCCAGTCAACAGAGCTAAACTGGCCCCTGGTTTATACCAAATTACTGCACAACAGTATATTTGAAACTTGACTTCCTGGGATAACAAAGCTGATAGTCATTTGAATGACGAGTAAAAAAAAAAGAAAATTAAGAATGAAAGTTAGCCAGAAATGACGTGATGTCCAGAGAGGAGTCCAGTGACATTGCCACTACCCATCTCCCCCATGAGATGGAACCTGGAGTACGATGTACAGTTTGGTTTCCTTACTCAAAGGAAACAATTGCATTAGAAGTAGTTCACTCGGCTGATTCCTGGGATGAAGGGGTTATCTTGTGAGGAATGATCGAGCCTGCATCCATTGGACTTTAGAAGAATGAGAGGTGATCTGATGGAAACATACAAGATCCAGAAGAGACTTGACAGGTTGGATTCAGAGAGGCTGTTTTTCCCCCATATGGGAGGGACTAAAACTAGGGAACAGATTTGTAGAATTATTTTTCCCAGAGCAGTGGAGGCAGGGTCATTTCAGATGTTTACGGCCAAGTTAGAGAGACTATTGATTAACAAGGGAGTCAAAGGTTATAGAGGGTAGACAGAAACAGGAGTTGAGGCTTTGGTTACTGTCTTTGCAGAGTCTGCACATTCTCCCAGTGTCTGTGAGAGTTTCCTCCCACAAGTCCCAAAAGACTGCTTGTTAGGCGAATTGGACATCCCGAATTCTCCCTCCGTGTACCCGAGCAAGCTCCGTAGTGCAGTGACTCGGGGATTTTCACAGGAACTTCATTACAGTAATGCAAACCCACTTGTGACACGAATAAGATCGTATAATAATAATAATCTTTATCAGATAGTGGAGCAGGCTCGAAGGGCCAAATGGGCGATTCCCTGCTCCTAATTCTTATGTTTGTATGTACATCTATTCACAGCACTTTATTCTATATATGAAAATACTCCAGCTGTGTTGTCACATTCCATAATTATATTCACTCAATATTCAAAAATGATTTAACCTTGATTCAGCATTTTTTAAAAATCCATGATTCTGTCTTCTCCCATATTAAAAGGAAATTAAAGAAATAAATCCTGAAGATGTTACAATCACTGAGACACAGTCCATTCCAAGATACAACTTTCCTTCATCGATTCATTTCACGCTGAAAATTACAGCTGGTGTTTAAAAACAAAAGACTTGTGAGCAAGAGTTTGAAAATGTAACGAGGAGCAACTTGTTCTGGAGGCATAAAAATTGTTGGTGAAAATGATCAGCTCTCTCATAAAACAAACATCAAGAACGGAAGCAAGCAGCCGATACCCATGTTGAACAATTAAACTAATGCAGCATACTTGATTTCAATGATTTTTGATCAAAGCTTCTGAACATGCTCACAAATGCAAGTCCAGATGGGGAAAATCACATTTTACAAGCTCAATTCATGTAAAGAAATACACCAGATAACTCTGAAGATACTCATCAATTAGCTTATTTTGATGCCACACATCAGCAACATCTCCCATTTCCATTTCCCCAAGTAGGACTTCTAAAAATTAGTCAGTGTAGCTGAACCGCTTGATGCTTCAAGTGGACTTTTAATATTTCAACATGAAAATGCAATAACACAAATCAGGATTTTCAAGCTCCTCAAGCAAAATGTTCAATTTAAAAGTCAGGCTTGTTGCATCTACTATTTAATAATCATTCAGCTGCAGTTACTATCAAGGCACAAATTAGAAAGTATGGGTGCCATGTAACCGGAAAACGAAAGTACATTCGGGGCAGGAGTGAGGGCTTCTTCCAGGCACTTATAGCGCTGGGCGGGAGCTACGTCACTATCTAACGGCACTCATTTTTTCTCAGGCCTCAGCAGGGAATGCCCCGCTGAGACAGCACTCGAGTCACATTTCCTTTGATAAGGGCAACATTCCGATCGCCTGACGTGACCCCCGGACCACCCCAATGTCACCCGTTTTGGGGGAGATGCGACCATCAATTCACTCGGAGACTCAAGTCGAAGTAAACAGCGGTTTTAATCAGTTTACAACTTTGCCTGCCTGTGACCTGTACATTACTGAAGGCGGTCTCGCAGTTCAGCTGCTCTTATACGTCCTATAAGGGGCAGAGCCCATACATGCTTCACATCTCCCCCTGTGCTAAATGGCACCCACCTAGGGTCGACTCGGCAATGCCGGAAGATCTGGCATTGGAAGAGACAGCAAGTCTCTGTCACGCCCATTATGGGGGGATCCAGATCGTGACATCTCACGAGATGTCCTGAGGCATAACGACTGTCAGGAATACAAGAGGCCTCATGGTTTTTACTGGCTGCGACTCATTCGGATTCCAGTGGGACACGACCAGTTGATCACGCTCTATGATTTGGTAATGGGGTAGAAGGGCAGCAGGGAAACAAACAACAATAGAAACAAACAGTGCAAAGAATGGATAAAACCATAAACTGAAGACCTGAGGACTCAACTTTATATTTGATGCAATAATTAGTACGCATTCTGTAAAAAAATTGATGGGGGGGGCGTGGGAGAAAGAGTTACATCCATTCCTCACTACTCAAGACCAGATCCATGCTCGTCACTGGAGGATGGAGTGCAAGTTGTAAGAGAATTCTAATTTACTATACACCAAGGAATTATGGTGATCTATAAATATGACGCTGGATTCCAAAAGTTCAACTCTTCAGTTTTAATGCTGCTGGTAACAGCCTCATGTGTTAAGAGGCATGGATATCTTTTAATATTGATTAGATGCAATTTAAAGAAGCAACCTTGCTTGCTTGCACACTATCTTAGATCAGCTTTTTTCAAGTGTGGGTGGCAACTCACGTGTTTGGTCACAGGATGGTGTAAAATGATCACTGAAGATCACCTGATCATTTTTCCCTGGTTTCTTGCTGGCTAAATTCTCACTGCAGTATATAGTGTATGGCCATGTGAAGCTGATGTAGAAGCCAGTGCTGTGGACTTTATAGTCTCCCTGGGGCACAATGTAGTTGGGGGAAGTTTGCAGTAGAAAACCTGCAAAATCCTGTGTGGAATTTCCTGCTACTGGATCTGTATTATTTCCGAGCTCAGTTTGTCACCAACAAACCCAGCACACCCTTTATCGTTCTCGCAGTTAACTCGGAGGTATGGCCTCCTCCACCCCTCCAAGCCCCACGTCCACTCCCTCCACTTCAGAATTGCCGCTCCACACCAGTGGCTCTTGTCCTTCAAGAATGCTCATTTTCTTTCTTCACTTACTCTGCCACTATCCACCCTCTCTTTCCCAAGAATCCATCATTGCTTTGTGGCTACATGGGCTTGGTCAGCTGAATTGGTTCCTGTACCACAAAGGACTTTTGTATCTACCTTGATAAAGTCTTCAATTGTATACCAAGGATGACATTAGCTGGCGACTAAACTATATTCATGCCTACGCGAGCCAATAAAATGTTGCAGGTGTATGGAATGGAATACGCTTACAAGAGTTTGCATATGGTTAGCAGAGATTATTCAGCAAAGCATTATTTCAGTCTGTTACATATTTACCTGGGAAACTGCACTGACAGGCAACATTTTGGTGCTTTTGGTTCAACAATTGGAGCTCCTGTTTCTGAAGTGGATATTTGGAATTTAAGTTTCCTATCCAGGGAGTTGGGTTTTGAAAGAGTGAACATGACGTTGTTGAAATTGTGCAATATAGAGCGCCTGTTAATCTTTCCAGCCTTGCATGCAGTTCTCCAAATGCTAACAATGGGTGTGAAGAGACAAAATAATCAAATAATCCTGAGTTATACCCTTTAGTAAGGTGTCAGGGTAGACTTGTCCTTAGCTGAAACAGCAGCTCAATTTGCAATTTTTACATTTAATAACACAGAAGTGTCAACAATGAATGTGGCATATTTAAGAGTAACTATGGAGAATCTATTGCGAACATGGCATGGGTCGCCAGAAAAAAAGTTTGAAAACACTGTCTTTTGTACCGAAAGTAGAAATCTTACGATTTGCTAATTCTTCAGACACAATCAGAAACAATTATAACTACCAAATTAATAAGAATCATAGAATCACTACAGTGTAGAAGGAGGCCATTCAGCCCATCAAGTCTGTACTGACCCTCCAAAAGAGCACCCTATCCCAGTAATCCCACTTAACCTTTTGGACACTACGGGGCAATTTAGCATGGTCAATCCACCTAAACTTCACATCTTTGGACTGTGGGAGGAAACCGGAGGACCTGGAGGAAACTCGGAGAAAGAAAGTGAGTAAACTCCACACAGACAGTAGCCTAAGGTTGGAAATCAAACTCGGGTCCTAGGCGCTGAGGCAGCAGTGCTCACCACTATACCGTCCCAGAGGATCAGAAATCTTAAGACACTTTTGGTATTTCAATTAATATATTGCTTCCAAAAGGAGGTCATTTTAAAAACCAAATGAAGACAGTTCAATCAAATGAGCAAGATAGCAGTCACTTGCATCCAAATGATTGTGCTATGAAAGGACAACCAGGATTAACCAAATTGGCAGTTTTGGTTGACAGACATGGGCAAGTATATAGCTAAAGCCGAGCTTAGGTTAACCTTGGCTTGCAATGCTACATTAATAAATAAGGCTTTGTAAAATTGCAAATAGCACAAGCAGACACTGCATTTCCACATACGATTTGCATGTTAATTGTGACTGCAGTAATTGAAACTCTTAAAACCAGGCAATAAAATTAGAATTAGCATTTTAAATGACTACAGTACAAATTACAAGGTGCGAAGCACTATTGATAGTTAATTGGGATGGGATGGGATAATGGGGTGGAGCTAAGAGGATGTTCTCATCCGGTGTTAAATTGCAATCCAGAACCTTTAAGAACTCAAATCTTATTCCTTATTAAAATTACGTCCTGCACTTTGTTACCCAAGAACTTAGGTTGCACTTTGCTACAGGAAATTTAAGTTATACACTATTAGGATGAACAGCAAAAATAAGGAAAAAGCCATTTAGCTCATTAAGCCTGCTGCTTCCTCAGTCCCCAACTGTTTTTTTCATTTGAGAGCAGAGAAATATAACCAAATCAGAAAAGATTTACTGGCATGAGAAAGAAAGAATCAATTATATACTTAGCTCTCTGTGATGAAAGCTTCAACTTAAAGTCTTTAGAAACTTAGAAAGAGGTTGCTAACCTTTCTTTTCTGCTTCAGTTGAGCCGGTATCACAGATCAATATCCATATTCCACCAACATTTATATGGGTAGCGGAACTCCCAGCAGAGACGTAGTCCTGATAAACTTAGAAATTGAAATAATCTAAAGATGGGTTTGAAGATTTCAAGTGCTGGGGCTATGACTACTTCTTTTGGTAGCTTGCTCTATTGTGAGATTGTCCTGAGGAAGAAAGATTGTTGATGCGCTGTCTTGCAAACAAATAGTCTTTGTTGCTTGTGTTGTGTTTTGTCATTGCCAGAAGGCAGCACATTTGTCTGTCAATTCCCACCAGCCCATGCCATATTTTATGGAAGCAAAATATTGGAAGCAAAATATTGCAGATGCTGGAGATCCAAAATGAAATAAGAAAATGCTGGAAAAGTCAGCAGGTCTGGCATCTGTGGAGTTTACGTTTGAGTAAACTATGACTGTTCTTTGGAACCAAAGTTGAAAGAAGATTCATATTGGACTTGGAAATGTTAACTCTGTACCTGTCTGCACAGGTGCTACCAGTTCTTTTCCAGTAATTTTTATTCCATAATTTATAGAACAGAAGTCGGTGTATTTGCCCCGCTCCTTTCCTGCAGTTATCACCATTCCAAATCTTTGATCAAGGATGTGACATTAATGTATTTCCCATATGAATTTGTGCAGCAAGTCTTTTGATCGCTTCAATCATATTGATAAGATTACTCCAGGATTGGATGAATAATTGTTGGTTATGCTATAACTTTAATATTTTGCTGGTTCTTGGTCAGAAATCCAAGAACCCAGTTTGCTTTAGATGGTTTCTACTGAATGTACAATACCCATTGAAGATTGCGGTTTAAGATGAACTGCCACGCATAGTTATCTATTTAACTGCTGGAGAATTTGATTACATAATGTAAAGGTATCTGTTGCTGGATCTTTGGTGATGCACACAACAATTTTGTCATTGAATGCCATCTCCCATTATTCTTGTCAATTTTGCAATCACTTTGTCCTCAACAGCAGTTACCATTTTAATGAAATAAAACCTCAAGAGGATGAGAATTGGATGCATACAAAGTTTTTTATGCTGTAAAAGAATGCTCCAACGGAATGACAACCTATAATTCCAAGAGGAGCCCTCAGGATAGAATTAGGTCAGAACTACAGTGAAAATAACCTACTCAAAAAAAAAGGGTCATGGGACCTTAAATGCTGAAAGTTATTGTCAGATCAGGACATCATATGGGATGCATCGTTAGATATTTTCCTGCTCCCTGCATCTTGAATGGAATTGTGTGCCATAAATTTCTGATGATTCGAGCTGATAATGATAGGGGCTGGTTTAGCACAGTGGGCTAACACAGCTAGCTTGTAATGCAGAACAATACCAGCAGCGCGGGTTCAATTCCCGTTTCAGGCTCCCGAACAGGTGCCGGAAAATGGCGACTAGCGGCTTTTCACAGTAACTTCTTTGAAGCCTACTTGTGATAATAAGTGATTATTAATGGTGTGATGAGGTTTGGCACAGTAAAAAAAAACCCAGTTAAATCTCCTTAACAAATGAGGTTTAAGGTGTTGATATGCCTCTGCACAGTTAGCAATGCGATCATTGGATCAACCAACCATGGATCAACCAAAACTCATCGATCCAGCCAAGGTTCTGAAATCAGCCACGGTGGCAGAAGAGCTAGGGTCAGCCTGCACAGCATGATCCAAAAGCACCGCAAGCAACTAGCCCCATGGCAGAGTCCAGTGGCATGACGGATGCAACCGAAGCAAAAAAGAAAAAAAAGAGACGCAGTCAGAGAATCCCTCCCATGAGAAAAGGAAAGTGGGTCAATGGGGTAGCACCCGTGACACTGAAGAAGAAGGCATCGACAATGTGGCCAACAGGCAAGAAAGCACACAAATAGAAAGAAAAAGAAACATTATGCTAGAAAATTGAAAAGGTTGGTGACGCAGAGATGACCAACAAGAAAACCGCAACAAAAGGTGAAACAAGTTACCGATACAAAAAAGACCAGCAAGAAAACCGGTCTTCAGAAAGTTAAAGCAACATCAAGCAGTTGAAAAAATCTTCGAGCAATGTCGCTGTGAATGTCCAATAATCCAATAAGCTGTGCACAAGGGACAAGTTGATCAGGTACATCATGTCGTAAGAAGCACATTTGCATCTGTATATATGGCATGTGTAAAATGATAATGCAGATCATTTTTTGTAAGACAGTTATATTTGAATGTAAATGTTAACAGTTCCAGAGAAAGGGGGGGATGTGGTGATATGGCTGTGCACAGTTCTGTATATGGTTAGCAATGCGACCTCCAAACAGCTGGCGTCAATACAGATCTATCAAGTGACTCAAGACACCCTCCAGTTGATGGCAAGATATACGAGAGGGTAGTCACACTTGGGAGTAGCTCCAGAATTTACTGAATTCATTTAGTAGCCAGTGTCTGTATCTTAGATGGTTAGTTATCTTTCCACGTGTTTGTTAATAAATCATCTTTCTTATGTACATCATTACAACGGCCGTATCTCAGGACACAACATAAGGGGTGATAATTAAACAGAGAAATAAATAGGAATATAAATATACACAGATAAGTCAACAGTTGACCCCTCGAGCCTGCTCCGCCATTCAATAAGAACATAGTCAACGTAACTTTAACCTCAGCTCCACATACCTGCCTACCCTCGATAACCTTTCACCCCTTGGATGGAGAATCAGAGTCAAATCAGGTACAGAAAGTGAAAGATATGATAGAGAGGAAAGGAGAAAAAGGCAATATATATTTTTAAAATTTACATTAAAATCTCCAAGAGCAGTTTACAACACACAAGAATGAAACACCAATTTAGGTTGTTCTCTCTTTGGACTGGAGGGATTGCTTATGGAATTCCAAATTATCAGTTAATTAATGGGTCACTTCTGTGGTTATTTATGAGCCTCAAATTTCTGTAGCACTTAATAGGCAATTAAATGCGCAAATTCAGTAAATTCTTTAATAAAAAATTGCAGCGGCTATGCAAGAAATTTGTTAAAGCAAGTGGTAAGTAGCATAAGTTAACCAGCAAGTTCTGGAGATCTGCAACTCAAAGTGCACTTTTTCATAGAATTTACAGTGCAGAATGAGGCCATTTGGCCTATCGAGTCTGCACCGGCCCTTGGAAAGAACATAACCCAGTAACTCCACCTAACCGTTTTGGACACTAAGGGCAGTTTAGCTTGGCAATCCACCCAACCTGCACATCTTTGGACTATGGGAGGAAACCCACGCAGACACGGGGAGAACGTGCGACTCCACAAAGACAGTGACCCCCCCCCCAAGCCAGGAATCGAATATGGGACCCTGGAGTTGTGAAGCAACTGTGCTAACCACTGTTATTTCCTTCAGGCTTACTGTTAATGTTCTCATTAGTCATAGCATGTTTCATGCATGGTCTTTATTTTGCCTCTCAAAAGGAAGATTTGTCTCGATGGAAGAATTCTGCCAAGAATCCCAATAACATTTTTAAAAATTCATTCATGGGATGAACAACAACTGGTTATACCACAATTTATGCTCATCCCCAATTTCCATCAAGGAGGAGTGGTCTACTTGTACTGCTGCAGTCAATATGGTGTAGGGAGTTCTAGGATTCTGACCAACAGCGAATAATTAGGTGAAATCTTTAATATGCAATGAAAAGAATAATTCCATAGAACACATTATACGTTTATAAGCTGCAACTGAATTCAATGCAAGTACAACTGTATTTTAATGGTCCTCAAACAGGTTCTTTCCACAGTGTAAATTTTGAACAGCTTTCTATCTTTGTTTTAAACTAAATATCTATAATATGCAAGTTGAGAAGTGATACATTGAGTGGGATTTACCATACAACCTGCCATGAAAGACAGCCCACCAGTGGCGAGATCTTCTGGTTCTGCTGTGGTCAATGGGATTTTCTGTTGAATGTACCCCATGCTGCTGTGAAACCCGCAGCAGGAATGCACATTGGCGGGCACGACCAGAAAGTTACAGCCACTGACTTTAAAATATCTACGTGGAAACCGGACAGGTGACCAACATGGTTGAAATTTTGCTAATGTGGGACACGACCCTAACTTTAGATTCTCCAACAGCATACATGTTCATCATGTTCAGGAAAACAGACAGCAACTCCAAGGGACTGTCTGCTGATTTAATCATTTATATTCTGAACATGAACTGTTGTGCTGTAAGCAGAGTCCCTTGGTTCCTGCTTAGAAAGAAGCCTAGAGCATTACTGCTCCATGGTACTGGCAACTGAAATGGGTTCATTCAAAACTTCCATATGCCACTCTTCCCCATAGTCAGTAAAAATGTTAATTTCCTATATTACAACAGTGATTACACTTCAAAAGTACTTAAGTGGCTATAATGGGTTTTGGGATATCCCAAGATCATGAAAGACACCAAGCTAATGCAAGTCTCCAAGGTAAATGGCAGATCCACCTTTTTAGGTAACATAATCCATAATAGTTACAGGTTTCTAGATTCTCTCTCTCGCACTGAATTAGCAATGTGGTGGCAATGATACTGCATCGCCTACAGACATTCATTTCCTGTATAAAAAAGACCAAAAGTTCACAATTGGCTGCAAATTATGGTGAGCTCACTGATGCTTATTTGGCACACAACCTGAACATCCCAGATCACCTAATCTAACTCCCAATTTAAATTGGCTATTGGTGGGAACAATGCCAGGCCAAATAATTTTATTCAATTATTCTCATCAAGTAACCAGTTAAAGTCTGTTCTTGATGACTAATGTCAGTGCCCAAGAGCTAGTAATTGACTACTTCGCACTGCAACTTGCCAGGTAAAAAAATTGCAAAACAAATTCCTGCTCTTTAGGGGTCAGATCCACTGCACAGCAAAGGTTACAAAAAACTGACAGGACACCCGGTAACAAAGTAGGACTGACAAAATAGCCTGCTGATTATCTGCAAGAAACCAGTCCCAGTTGTAAAACAGGGTTAGAAGAATCCAATACCCTCAAACAGAATCAAGACACTGTACACAAATTCATAAATATCAGATTTTATTTAAATCCATGCCTCCAAATTCACTCTGGAATTTCCTCATATTATAAGACCAATTCAATAGAGAGGAAAGTTAGTTCTGTGAGAACCCAAATTCAGTAAAATAATCATCTTATGCATAAGCTTGCTGTTTACCCATTCTTCTAGCCAAAACTGAAGAAACTTTCCAATTTAAATGAAATTGGTCTTGTAATAATAGTGAATCACAAGATATTAGATGCAAGCTAAAATCAGGTTAAAATGAACATTAGAACATTACAGCGCAGTACAGGCCCTTCGGCCCTCGATGTTGCGCCAACCTGTGAAACCAATCTAAAGCACATCTACACTATTCCATTATCATCAGTATGTTTATCCAATGACCATTTAAATGTCCTTAACTGTTGCAGGCACGGCATTCCACGCAGTGGGGGACATTCAACGGAAAATCCCATTGACCAGAGCAGAACCAGAAGATCTCGCCACCAGCCACTGGTGGGCTGTCTTTCATGGATTCCACACATTCCTTTGCAGTGCGAAGTAGTTAATTGCTATTATTTCCAGTCCATCCCAAATGGAACTCAGACTGTGATGTACTACAGTTAATGCTGTCCCTGTTAAAGCATTCAGGAAGGAATGACAGATTTCATATTCAGCAAACATAATCAGCAGACATAAAAAGGATGAAGGCATTAAATCAAGGCTAATGGAACTTCCAAGGGGCGCTTGAAAGATGAGGCAAGTCAAGTTATTTTATTTAAATGCTGCTAGTTATATATCCTTCTAGTGTATCATCAAAACCCAAATATCACTTGGGATAAGGAAGCTGCAAAGTTCACATTTGAATTTACTGAAATAATTAGAAATTAGGATCTAGTTTTGTTTCTAAAAATATGCACAATAGCAATAATATAATGCTCACGGCTAGATTTGACTCAAGTGATTCTGCAAGTTGAAGCTTTCATTACTCCAGATTTGTCTTAGTTACAGTTTTAATTTTTATTTAAGAAATGGGAAGTACGGTAGCATTGTGGATAGCACAATCGCTTCACAGCTCCATGGTCCCAGGGTCGATTCCGGCTTGGGTCATTGTCTGTGCGGAGTCTGCATGTCCTCCCCGTGTTTGCGTGGGTTTCCTCCGGGTACTCCGGTTTCCTCCCACATTCCAAAGATGTGCAGGTTAGGTGGATTGGCCATGCTAAGTTGCCCTTAGTGTCCAAAATTACCCTTAGTGTTGGGTGGGGTTACTGGGTTATGGGGATAGGGTGAAGGTGTTGACCTTGGGTAGGATGCTCTTTCCAAGAGCCGGTGCAGACTCGATGGGTCGAATGGCCTCCTTCTGCACTGTAAATTCTATGTAAAAAATCGTTAAATGTGTGTAGGCTTTTCCCGCTTTGAAATATCCCATGTTATTCTTGGTTAGTGAGAGTAGGGGTGCGATGATTGGTAACTTCTTTGTGGCTCTATCAAACCCAATTTAAACCGGTTAGTAAGGTTGTATCAGGAACTGTGTCAACTTGGTCCATCATTTTTTTCCCTCCACTGAAAGAAGCCATTGCTGACCTGCACCAAGAAATCATAAAGAGCAAAGCAGAGATGTAACCAAAAAATGTTTGTCTTTCTGTGACTTTATTTGGCCACAGAAAGACACATTATCATATTACCCTGGATCTTTGGTTTCCTTGTCAGAAGATGTTTACACCAGCTGCCATCAGCAATTTGCCCAAAGTGCCATTCCCCATTTGTGTGTGAATCAGGAGTAATTAAATGTTACATAATGAGAGCCTTTGACAAGGTGCCACACAAAAGGTTGCTGCATAAGATAAAGATGCATGGCATTAAGGGTAAAGTAGTAGCATGGATAGAGGATTGGTTAATTAATAGAAAGCAAAGAGTTGGGATAAATGGGTGTTTCTCTGGTTGGCAATCAGTAGCTAGTGGTGTCCCTCAGGGATCCGTGTTGGGCCCACAATTGTTCACAATTTACATTGATGATTTGGAGTTGGGGACCAAGGGCAATGTGTCCAAGTTTGCAGATGGCACTAAGATGAGTGGTAAAGCGAAAAGTGCAGAGGATACTGGAAGTCTGCAGAGGGATTTGGATAGGTTAAGTGAATGGGCTCGGGTCTGGCAGATGGAATACAATGTTGACAAATGTGAGGTTATCCATTTTGGTAGGAATAACAGCAAACGGGATTATTATTTAAACGATAAAATATTAAAGCATGCCGCTGTTCAGAGAGACTTGGGTGTGCTAGTGCACGAGTCACAGAAGGTTGGTTTACAAGTGCAACAGGTGATTAAGAAGGCAAATGGAATTTTGTCCTTCATTGCTAGAGGGATGGAGTTTAAGACTAGGGAGGTTATGTTGCAATTGTATAAGGTGTTAGTGCGGCCACACCTGGAGTATTGTGTTCAGTTTTGGTCTCCTTACTTGAGAAAGGACGTACTGGCACTGGAGGGTGTGCAGAGGAGATTTACTAGGTTAATCCCAGAGCTGAAGGGGTTGGATTATGAGGAGAGGTTGAGTAGACTGGGACTGTACTCGTTAGAATATAGAAGGATGAGGGGGGATCTTATAGAAACATATATAATTATGAAGGGAATAGATAGGATAGATGCGGGCAGTTTGTTTCCACTGGCGGGTGACAGCAGAACTAGGGGGCATAGCCTCAAAATAAGGGGAAGTAGATTTAGGACTGAGTTTAGGAGGAACTTCTTCACCCAAAGGGTTGTGAATCTATGGAATTCCTTGCCCAGTGAAGCAGTTGAGGCTCCTTCATTACATGTTTTTAAGGTAAAGATAGATAGTTTTTTGAAGAATAAAGGGATTAAGGGTTATGGTGTTCGGGCCGGAAAGTGGAGCTGAGTCCACAAAAGATCAGCCATGATCTAATTGAATGGCGGAGCAGGCTCGAGGGGTCAGATGGCCTACTCCTGCTCCTAGTTCTTATGTTCTTTATGTTCTTATGAGAGTGGGCCAGTTGGATGATTACATTTGTGTTCCTACTTTTCACCACAAACCCCCAGTCAAACCCCACTATCCTGCTAAATGCCCCATCATCTTTAATACTGCTCCTTTTCAAAGCAACATAATCATGTACATGGGTTCATAAAACAGCCAAGATAATTCTGGTCTTCACCCAACATCCACACACAGTAGCAATTACGGGATTGTTTTTCAGCTTTTCTGATCCTTCAACCGAGGCCAATAATAGTACCCCCATTCACTACACATGCGAGGTCAGCTACCTAAGAACACAACAAAGACTTTTCTGTTCAGGATCAAAATCATATGAAGCAATATCAAAATTTGAACTCCCTGACCAACTCAGCTATTGTGCCAAACCTGAAAGTGGATTCAAGCTTTAGCCAATTTCCCCCTTTTTAAAAAACAATATAAAAATGTTCTATTGATTATGGCTTTCAATGAAGTTAGAATTAGAATTAGAACAGTACAGCACAGAACAGGCCCTTCGGCCCTCGATGTTGTGCCGAGCAATGATCACCCTACTCAAGCCCACGTACACCTATACCAGTAACCCAACAACCCCCATTAACCTTATTTTTAGGACACTAAGGGCAATTTAGCATGGCCAATCCACCTAACCCGCACATCTTTGGACTGTGGGAGGAAACCGGAGCACCCGGAGGAAACCCACGCACACACGGGGAGGATGTGCAGACTCCTCACAGACAGTGACCCAGCTGGGAATCGAACCTGGGACCCTGGAGCTGTGAAGCATTTATGCTAACCACCATGCTACCGTGCTGCCCGTTACTCGCTATACATTTCTGAACGAAGGTGGAATCATAGCGCTACTCCGAAACAATTATTGAAAATCCCACTACAGTTGCTGGCAATGCAGGATGTGACTCTACATTTTCCTTTTAAAAAATTTCACTTGAGGGTCGCTGAACAGAAATGCCACGGTGACATGCAATAATGAGGACTGCAACTTAGTGCCAGCATTATCACTGTCAAGCACAGAGATGGATCTTGAATTCATGACCTTGAGCACACAAGTTAGACTGACAGTGCAGTATTGCTTTGTTTGGGGAGCACATTATACGTTAGCCAACTTGATTGCTAAATCAACACTACCAAAACAGGTCAGTTATCACACCGCTATGTGTGGTGCCTTTCTGTTTGCTATGGACTGCCAGGATTGTATTTGTAAAGATAACAGTCACTACACTTCATTAACTGTGAAGTGCTTTGTCAATTCCTACAGATATTAAAAATTACATAAATGCAATCAATGTCATGTGATGACGAGCTCAAAGTTGGAACCAGTATACAGTATGCTGTAGCTTCCAGCTAAACACAAAGGAAAGATTTTCCTTTGTTCTTCAGTTTGAGTGGCCTTTGGTTGCCAAGTAACTACATTTACTCTTCACACCGTAGCTCCGTCTACCACAATAGAATTCCAGTTGGAACTGAAACTTACTCCACACATGTGCAAACATCTTTGCACAAACACCTTTGCCCAACCTGAATCCAACTATGGGTCCTGGCATAGAAACATTAAATTGAACCCACTTAAAACTATACCCATTTCTAATGTTTATCACTGCAAATAGGGCAGGCACTGTCTCAGCACCAGGGACCCAGGTTGGATTCCCGAAGTAGGTGACTGACTGTGTGGAGTTTGCACATTCTCCGTGTCTACATGTGTTTCCTCCAGGTGCTTCAGTTTCCTCCCACAGTCCAAAGATGAGAAGGTTAGGTAGATTGGCTATGCTAAATTGCCTCTTGGTGAGATTGTGGGGGGGGAGTGGGTCTGTGTCAGGGTGCTCTCTCAGAGGGTCGGTGCAGACGCGAAGGGTCGAATGGCCTCCTTCTGCACCGTAAGGATTCTATGATCAATCCCATAAAACTAGCTTCATTTTTTTAACAACGTATGCTTTCCATCCGTGATTCTATGTGGGCAGCCATTTAAATATATGCTCCCTATCTGTGATTGGAGAAATATTTTGTTTTTCTTCCCCCGCCCCCCCCCCCCCCCCCCCCCTCCCCCGCAATGAAATTTCCAGTGGGTCACAAAGTATTAAAAAAACCTAAGTTGATTTAATACTGTACTTCCATCACACGGGTTGTCTAAGTGCCACATTGACTTCAAAAAAGACTCCGCTAAACTACTGCCAGCCCTCTTAAAAGAGGCAAGTACCAGTTGTTATTAGGCAATCAACAACTCTTGGTGGGCAACAAGTATCTCTTAATATCCCTCAGGTAACTGTGGAGCAATATACCTCATTAGGGCACTGATGTACAACATCCCACAGAAAGCAGATACCATTCATTGGAGGTAAAAAGTAGCTTCAGCAGTTGGTCTCTCTCTAGCTCAATCACATTGCATATAGAGCCTTAGGTACAAAACTATCTCGTACTTTGCTTCCGGGCAACACTTTCTTATAGCTACCAACAACAACCCCCCCCCCCCCCCCAAATCAACCCTATATTTCAGTTTTCTCATCAGTTCAACAACAAGCATCTGTCTTCGACCTGCCAGAAACTCCACTGGGAAGTTCGTGTCCCAACAGCCTTCTAGATATTCTAGGCCACGAACTCCAGTTCATAGAATTTCATAGAATTTACAGGGCAGAAGGAGGCCATTCGTCCCATCGAGTCTGCACTGGCTCTTGGAAAGAGCACCCTACCCAAGGTCAACACCTCCATCCTAGCCCCATAACCCAGTAACCCCAACACTAAGGGCAATTTTGGACACTAAGGGCAATTTATAATGCCAATCCACCTAACCTGCACATCTTTGGACTGTGGGAGGAAACCGGAGCAAACCCACGCACACACGGGGAGGATGTGCAGACTCCGCACAGACAGTGACCCAAGCTGGAATTGAACCTGGGACCCTGGAGCTGTGAAGCAATTGTGCTATCTACAATGCCACCGCGCAGAGAATCTACAAGATTACAACTAATGAACGACTTATCATCCTGGAGCGTCAATTTTTCCAGCAGTTTCTATTCAGTCGTAAAGTTTGCTTTCTTCATTATGGAAGTCAATATTACTCTACACTGTTGTCCCAGATTAAACTAACCATTTTATATTGATTCTTTCAGCATCGTGATCTTTTGTTCAACTATATCTAATAGAATACTCCTTCACATTGCAAATTACCTTCATGCTATTTTTCCAAAACATGAGTATTTGTAAACTTGGTTTACTACAATAATTGTGTTTTTGTACCGACATTTAGTGTTATCCAATTTTTAGAATACAAGTTTGAAACTAATCACGACTAAGTTACCTTTGTTGGCTCTTCCCCACCCTTGTATTATCTTGTGCAAATAGTGGAGTTAGCTTTCAGTCAGCTGACATCTATGTTAGATCAGCATAGACCAAGGACTGAGGCTGGGACCATTTATTTTTAATGGCTCACTAACACACAAGAAAACTACTTATGGCTGAAAAGAGAGACCTATTGCCAAAGCTTCTGGTCTTGCATTAATCAGGCCAAATGAAAGAATACCAAATGATCACAACAATTTATTCTACAGGAGAAGGAGGGTATTGATTGGTTGGCAAGTCAAATCTGATTCTAAGTAATGAGAAAATATAATCTCCAAGCTCTGGAGTAATTCACAAACAGCACAAAGGAGAACATATTCCTTTTAGGTCACTTTTAGTAAATGAGCAACATTATGAGGTTGATTTTGGTGTAGCTGTTAGCACATTCTGGATTGTTCAGCAGGTGTTTCCAAATCCCCGAATAATATCGCAGTAGATGTTTGGTGCTGGGTTTAAGTGCGTATTACAAACAACCAAAGAAACATGCTGTTCCATTGCTTTCCCTATGCCACACCTTGGCCAATCGTAGTATGTGCACCTTAATTTTAACAGCCATTTTATTTTAATCACAGGCATCCAGGTTTCCCAGGACTCGGGGAAACTCAACATCTTAAATGAGGGTCCATGAGGCAAGTGCCTCTGCAGCATTGCTTGTGGGCCAGTAGGTAAAAAGTGTGATTCTTCCAGGGCAAAGCAACCCAGTAAACCATTCATTTCCAAAGCCACTAGAATCTGTCTGCTACAACCCCTCACCCTGACCATCATACTACTCTCTTCCTGCGACTGGGATCCTTCCCACCTCCATGGTCTCTCTCGCTCCTCCCCAAATACATGTACCTGCTCTTGAAGGCTTCCATCCTGTGAGATGGGCTTATCGCCCAACAACAGAAAGCCCCTCATTCCCTATGACAGAATGCACTGCCATCTAAAATCCAGATTTTAAGTTTCTAAAGCAGGAGCCCAATAAGAGATCAACAGTTCTGACTTTTACATTTACATGTAAAAGCGGTTTTCATGGGTTAACATTTTTTACATTATTCCTCAAAAACTAATGCTGCTGGCCATCACAAGTGCTGAGCCTCAACTGCAAAGCTAAATTGGTGCAACTTCATAAGCTTACCACCGGATAAACTGAATTATTTGCACTAAATGTGAAATGTTTAATGTGAGCTCAGTAAGTTTCTGTGTTTGATATAGTATTAATCATAGAATTTACAGTGCAGAATGAGGCCATTTGACCCATCGAGTCTGCACCAGCCCTTGGAAAGAGCACCCTACCCAAGCCCATACCTCTACCCTATCCCTCTAACACAGTAATCCCACCAAGGGCAATTTAGCATGGCCAATCCACCGAACCTGCACATCTTTGGACTGTGGGAAGAAATCAGAGAACCTGGAGCAAACCCACGTAGACATGGCAAGCAAACTCCGCACAGACAGTGACCCAAACAGAGAATCGAACCTGGGAACCTGGAGCTGTGAAGCAATTGTGCTAACCACTGTGCTACCGTGTCCCCCAAAATGTTCAACTTCAACTATAAAGTAGCTACACTATAGTGTTTCCTGCAATCTACGTCACGAGGTAGTGCATTAAAATAAACACTTCTGTTGCCAACAATTGCGCACACTCTCCTAGACCATTTCCACCTGTGCTGCAACATTCTAGACTCAAAAAGTGTGTTTTGTTAGTGTATATTCTGAAGTTTACAATCTACATGCATCAGACATATCAGTATTCAGACCCCACAAAATATGTTGCTTCCATTGGGAATACAGTATTGCAATATAGTTGATCAAGCAATCTGAAATGTGATTCTTTGGCTTTAGACTGGGTATGCATAAATACATTTGAGATATGCATTGGCAACTGCAAGTACACCTTGTACACGGGGCAGAATACTCAAATATTTCCACTATTTTCTATTGGATATGGTGCATTTCAAAATACTACAAGACTGAAGTACTTCAAGGGAATTTTCACGCAATTAGAAAATGATCAAAACCAGTAACTCATTTGGCACACTTAGTATCTCAGTATTGTTACGGTGCAGGTGACCATTCAGCCCATCATGTCTAGGGCTCTGCACTGGCACTATGACTTAATACCATTCCCCTGCACATTACTTGTCTAATGCCCTCTTGAATGCCTCAATTGAACCTGCCTCCACCACACTTCCAGGCAGTGCATTCCAGACTTGAACCACTCATTGTGGAAAAAAAACTTCCATCACATTTGCTGCTTTTGGAAATTACTTTAAATCTGTGCCCTCTTTTTGTTGATCGTTTCAGAGTGGCAACAGTTTCTCCCCATCTACTCTGTCCAGCCCCCTCATGATTTTGAACACCTCTATCAAACTGCCTCTTCTCTTAAAGAAAGAACAAAGAAAATTACAGCACAGGAACAGGCCCTTCGGCCCTCCCAGCCTGCTCCGATCCAGATTCTTTATCTAAACCTTTGAAGAAGTCCCAACTTCTCCAAATCTATCGTCATAACGGAGGAGCAGATCTTGGAAAACACTTCTGCACTCTCTGCCTTCCTAGAGTGTAGCACCCAGAACTGTACACAATACCCCAGCTGAGGTCACATCTTCACTTCTGAATCAGGTAGCCAAAGGTTTGCAAATCCACAACTACTGGATATAATGTAACCTGATAATTCAGTGTTCTGCACTACTTTTGCCCTTTTTTTATGTTTTGACAGCTCCTGTGGATGTTAAAGATGAAATGGCGTTTGTTCCAAAAGACTCTTTTGGTACCTTGGCTCATATTTCTTCTTCAGCTGCCCCAAAAGGACTTTCATTTATAAGCACTTTTCACGACCACTGAAAGTTTAAGCGCTTTACAATCAGAAGTAATTTTTGAAGCCCAGTCATTGTCGTAATAGAAGAAAAATAGATCAACTAATCTATCTTACTACTGTTTGTGAACTCTTACTCTGCCCAAAATTGCTGCAGTATCGACCGAACAGTAGGCACCTCACTCCAAGTAGTAATTAATTCCTTGAAGTGTTTGAGACATTTCTTAGCACAATGGCAATTTTAAACCTCTCCTAGCCTCCTTCCAAACTGAATGAGAGCTATAACATACTTGTTGATCCAAAAAACATCTGAAAAGATTCTGCAAGTTAACACCTCGTCATTTCTTCAACTGTCCAACATACAATTGAGAAGCTTTCCGACGTTAAATACTGAAAGTTAGATCTGATTTAATGAAATAATCTTGTATTGTAATGCATTGCGTTTCAAGATCACTTCCAGGTGAATGAAATACTTTTGTATCAAACTCTTGAGGGGCCTGGGCAGTATAGGGGGAAACATCCCACTGATGAAAGGGTCACAAAAGAGGGGGCACAGATGTAAAATAATTGGGGGGAAAAAGCAAAAGCATTATTTCACAGAGTGTGGCTCGGGTCTAGAATGCACCGCCAGGGATTGTGGTGGAAGAGGGAATTAGATGATTACTTGAAAAGAAACAATGTGCAGGGTTTTGGGGAGAAAGCAGGAGAGTGGCATTCGGTGAAATGCTAATTCGGAGAGCCGGTGTGGACACGATCTACCGAACGACCTCCTCCTTCTGTGCTGTAATAATACTGTGGTTCTGTACTAAAATGTAGTTGTATATTTAGCATGCTTCTTAATTCTTAACATTACACAACATTATGGCATGGTAGCACAGTGGCTAGCACTGTGGACCCCGTGTTCAATTCCCAGCTTCGGTCACTCTCTACGGAGTCTGCACGTTCTCAGTGTCTGTGTTGGTTTCCTCCAGGTGCTCCATTTTCTTCCCACTAGCCCTGAAAAATGTGCCCATTAGGATGTGCTTGTTAGGCGAATTGGAAATTCAGAATTCTGCCCAAGTGTACCCGAGCAGGTGCTGGAATATGGCGACTAGGGGATTTTCACAGTAACTTCATTGCAGTTTTAATGTAAGCCTACTTGTGACACTAATCGTTATCATCGTTAATATAGCCAGAGTTGCAATCTTGCTGCAATTATTGTCCAGTGTAGGTCAGAAACGTCCACCCACAAGAGGACGAATTAAAAGGACTCGCAATTAACTGATTTCAGCTTTATCATCAAATACACAGTAGAGTTGCAATCTTATTTTGCCTACTTGAGTTTGATAAAAGGCTGGCTATTGCAAATATTTAATTATGTGTGATAGATTATTCAATTATTCATTAACAAAATTTTATAGTTTAAACTTTGCTCTGTCACCTGTAAAACAAGAGGTGCAAAATAGTCCAATACATAATAAATTACAAAATAGGGTCAACTTGTTAGTTTGAGACATTACCAAACCTTGAATATTTCAAGGCAAGGCCTGACCTCCTCAAAAGCTAGGGCATTCGAACACAACTAAAAATGATCTGAGCTGAAGCAATCTGGGATAATTTCAAAATTTGCAATTGATACATGTGGAAGCATTGTAAACTGCAAGGAGGACACTGTAGAACTTCAAAAGGAAGTTGGTGGGATGGGCAGATAGGTGGCAGGTGAACTGCATGTAGAGAAATGTGAGGAGATACATTTGGTAGGAAGAAAATAGAGAAAATATAAAATAAAGGATAGTACTTTAGGGTGCAGGAACAGAGGGATCTGGTGTATACATGTGCAAGTCATTGAAGGTGGCAGGACAGGTGGAGAGAGCATTGAATAAAGCACCCTAGGCTTTATTAATAGGGGGAGGGTGTACAAGAGGAATGGGGTTATGTTGAACATGCAGGTCAGCTGGCGTACTGCATACAGGTCTGGCTGCTGCATTTTCGGAGGGATGTGAAGGCATTGGAGAAAGAACAGAGAAGGCTTATGAAACTGGTTCCAGGGATGAGAAATTTCAGTTGTGAAGATAAGATTGCAGAAGTTGGGACTCTTTTCCTTGGGTGGCATGGTGGCAGTGGCTAGCACTGCTGCCTCAGCGCTAGGGTTTCGATGCCAGCCTTGGGCGACTGTCTGCATGGAGTATGCACATTCTCCCAGTATCTGCGTGGGTTTCCCCAGAGTGCTCCAGTTTCCTCCCACAGTCCAAAGATATACAGGTTAGGTGGGGTTACGGAAATAGGGAGAGGGAGTGGGCCTCAGTAGGGTGCTCTTTCAGAGGGTCGGTACAGACACGATGGGGCAAATGGCCTTCTTTTGCATAGTAGGGATTCTATAAAAAGTTCTAGTGCTGAGAGGAGGCTTGCTGGAAGTATCAAACTCATGAGGGACCTGGGCAGTGTAGGGGGAAACATCCCACTGATGAAAGGATCACAAATGTAAAATAATTGGGGGGGAAAAAGCAAAAGCATTATTTCACAGAGTGTGGCTCGGGTCTAGAATGCACCGCCAGGGATTGTGGTGGAAGAGGGAATTAGATGATTACTTGAAAAGAAACAATGTGCAGGGTTTTGGGGAGTCGGTGTGGACACGATCTACCGAACAACCTCCTCCTGTGCTGTAATAATGCTGTGGTTCTGTACTAAAATGTAGTTGTATATTTAGCATGCTTCTTAATATTGAACGCACAGTATTGACACCTTTCATGCACATAGGGGTACTCTGATGTGAACCAAAAGGCAAGGATAATTTAAGCCTTATTCCGTTTGTTGACATTTTATTCATCTTAGACAAAACTGGATGAAAAGGATTGTGTTGGCAGAAAACCTCTGTGCCAATTCAGTGAAGTTATCACATGGCAGTAGCTATTGTAGACCAGACAACTAGTGTTATTGTATATATTTAGAATCCAAAAAGTATAGCTTGAAAGACTGAGGGAATGGAGAAGTGGGAATGTTCTAATTAGGAAAGAGAAGATCAAGGGAAAATTTAATTTGGAGATATTCAAATTTAGGAGGGGCTGTGTCAACTAACCTTTTAACTGCAATTACATGGTGCCACAGTGGTGCAGTGTTTATCACTGCTGCCTCACAATGCCGGGGACCCCAGTTCGATCCCGGGTCACTGTCTGTGTGGAGTTTGCACATTTGCCCTGTGTCTGCGTAGGTCACGCCCCCACAACCTAAAAAGATGTGCAGGGTAGGTGAATTGGCCATGCTAAATTACCCCTTAATTGGAAAAAAAAGAATTGGGTACTCTAAATTTATTTATTTTTTAAACTTTGTAATCACGAGTTCTGAAATTATACACTTATTGGTGACTGGATAGATTCTATTCAGTGATAAAGACTTGATATATGCCAATGTGTGAACAAGAATATCAAAAGCCAACAGTAGTAAAATTATGTCCTGGGTAGAAGCATGATCTCCATATAACGATGCACTCTCTAATCATGCTTTGGGTACCGCATCAATCAAGGCAACATGTACAACCTCCACAATCTGTCCACTTGGGAATTTCTTCGCACAACATTATGGAGACCAATTTAACCAAATCATTACTTCACCATTATTTCAACAGCCCAATTACAAAAAAAGTGTTATTGAATTGTACAGCTGCTCACGCCAGGTCAAATTCCCAAGATCTCTGGCTTACCACTCTGACATCTATTAGGTGTGTAAATATTCTAATGCTGATGCTTAGCCAAACCAAGGAAAACATGGTGACCTGGGCTGCTAGTTATTTAGTCTCGATTCTAACACACATCGGAGCTGCTGCTAAGGTGTTTATCTCCTAGGTCCCACATGGCAACCCGCCTGTTTTTCTGTTCTACCATAAGTCAAAGGCGGCCCAAACCACAATTCTCCACAGATAGTTTTACGCAAAGTGGATCACAAGGAGGAATAAAATAGTTCAGAATCAGATGAAAGAAATTAAAGCAAGGTACAGCTATTGCATATGTTAATTGCAAGAAAATATGTAGAGATTTCCCAAGATTCTTAGACAGGTGTGTTGATAGCCAGAAATTATTCCACTTGTTACGTGGAATGCATTGTCTGAAAGGGTGGTGGAAGCAGATTAACTATAGTTGTAACTTCCAAATGGAAACAGAATATTTAAAAGAAAAAATTGCAGGGCTACAGGGAAAAAGCAGGAGAGTGGGACAAATGGCTAGCCCTTTCAAGAAGCTAGCACATGCATGATGGCAGAATGGCAATCATCAGTATTGTCATTGGACTATACTAATGCAAATCAATCTGATGTACTGCAGAATTTTAGCATTTGTTGTTTTAGCAAAAGCCAGATTAGACATTAGAATAAGCGGTAGGCAGTCATTTAAGTTTAAAACCAAAAACTGCACAAAGAAATTCAGTAAATCTGCTTAAATAAAAGCTGAGGATGTTGGAATCAGAAACAAAAACAGAAAATGCTGGACAATCTCAGCAGGTCTGACAGCATCTGCAGAGAGAGAAAACAGAGCTAATGTCTGAGAGTCTGGATGACTCATTGTCAAAGCTAGAGAGTGGGTCTATATCAGACAAGATCAAGGCTGCAATAGATTAGGGTATCAGCCAAAAAGGTTTCTATTACCAAATCTTGAGAAATTTCAGTATTTTGCCACTACACTGGAAACATTACCTGTAATATCTTTGATCTTCCCAAACCCCCCACCCCCCGCCAAACAAAAATAACCCCCAACCAAAAATAACTTTCTTGCTCTTCTGTTGAATGCCACTCTTTTCCTCCACCCCCTCCCCCCATCAAATAGCTCCATTTGTGCTGTGGTTAGTGGCAGATATAGAGAAATAACTAGTAGCTTACAGAGTTAACTTAACAAGCCACTAGGTCTACTTCCAAAATAAAGTTTTCCCTTTACCAGAGTAAGTATTCACGTATTCACTAGCAGCATGGAAAAACTTGTATGCAGAGATATACAGAATTAAATTGCTCTCAACACCTTTTATACAGGAGTTGAATGTGTCTTTGAAAGGTTATATTGATTGCAGGTTGTAACAGAAACATAGAAAATAGGAGCTGAGGCATTCGAGTCTTCTCCGACATTCACTAATGATCATGATTGATCCCGAATCCCCCCCCCCCCCATATTCTTCGATCTCCTTTGGGGCGAAGGAGATCGAACTACATCCTGTGGTAACAAATTCCAGGCTCACCACTCTCTGGGTGAAGTAATTTCTCTCTCTGTCCTAAGTAGTCTGTCTACCCATATCCTCAGACTACAACAAGTGTTTTATGCAAATTCATTCTATACCTATTGCATGTTGAAAATTTCAACTCCAGTTCACGCACACAATCTTCAACACCGTAAACTGTTTCAGGCTTCAATCCTGGCTCAGCGCTGGCAGTCGCAGCAGAGTCAGAAGATCTGGAGTTCAAGTCCCACCCCAAAGTCTTGTGTACACAACCAGGCTGTTGATCAGTCTAGTACTAAGCAGAGTTCCATGTTCTTGAGATTAAAGTATTTCCGATAGATTGTCCAGATAGCCATGTCAGATGTATACAAGAGATCTCTCCGCACTATTTTAAAAGAGCAGTGGAGTTTTCCTAGGGTTCGGACCAATATTTATCACCATCAAGATCATCAAAATAGATTAGGGCTATTTATATCTTTGTGGTTTGTTCCGTGCTGTACACAAATTGGATGTGGTGTTACCCTATACTTCAGAAGTATTTAACTGGTTATAAAGCTCTTTCAAATGAACAGAGGTTATGAAAACTCTCTTGAAGTGAAAGTTTCTCCAGTCATAGATTTTACATAGAATTTACAGTGCAGAAGGAGGCCATTCGGCCCATTGAGTCTGCACCAGTTCCTGGAAAGAGCACCCTACCCAAGGTTAACACCTCCACCCTATCCCCATAACCCAGTAACCCCACCCAACACTAAGGGCAACTTTGGGCACTAAGGGCAATTCATCATGGCCAATCCACCTAACCTGCACATCTTTGGACTGTGGGAGGAAACCGGAGCACCCGGAGGAAACCCACGCACACACGGGGAGGATGTGCAGACTGCACACAGACAGTGACCCAAGCCGGAATCAAACCTGGGACCCTGGAGCTGTGAAGCGATTGTGCTATCCACAATGCTACCGTCAGATCAGATCTCAACGGTTAACCACCACCTTGATAGGTACGACACATTGCTTGCGACCCTGGTCAATTTGCTTCAAAAAATTGATCAAGTTCCACTACATTTGCCTCTCAAGATATTCAACATGCAATTAGACACACATCGCCAAGCAGTGGGAACTGTTTACATGATGCAACAAATCAAAACAATTTCATCTAGGTTTTCCATAATAAACTGACTTAGCGCTGGTGAGTCATTTTGAAAATACATCAATTTTTAAAGGAAATGAACAATTGCATTTACTAGAAACAATGGTTTAGATCTGCTGCATCAATAGAGTACATATCAGAACAGTTACTCATTCAAATTTTGTAAAGGTTATGAAAAATATGCCAAAAGTTCAGGAAACAAACTGTTTACAGCAATGAGTGAACAATCTGCACAACTGTTTTGATACTGTGATGTCTTGCATTGCAAAGTATAATAAATACATTATTTACATTTTTGATTAAAGGAGAGAAATACAACTGTTAAAGGAGGAAGCCATTTTCCGAAAGTGATCTTCACTCAATTCTATGCATTGCAATAACCTACCACAACAGTTACTTCCCAATCCAGATTATAGAACTGGAAGAGGCAACAGAAACAGAGCAATGATACCATGGAGAGATTTGAAGACAATAATAAGAATTTTAAAATTGTTACACTGCCAAACCGACAGGTTTTGTGGCAGTGGGTAATGTTTTAGTCTCTGAGCCAGAAGCTCCAGGATTGAGTCCCATGCCCAGGACTTGATTGCCAAGGAAGGTGCATTCATAATGCAGCCAAGTGTTAATATCGACCTGCAACATCCTCCAAACTCCCCAATGTCAGGCAATAAGAGGAGAGACTCAGCCATGCTTCATGCGGTGTGGCACCCCTCATGCGAAAGGTTTCTGGCGACGGGCTAGTGACCTGTCCCAGGAAATTAGCGATGGAAACAGATGAAAGTCTAACTTGTGACTCACTAGGTGCAGGAAGAGAAACAACAGCAAACAGAGGGGTCGGGATAAAGAGTCTTGCAAGTTAGGATATAGGCTGCAGAGTTTCAGATGAGCTCCAGTTTATGGAAAGAAGAGCATGGAATAGTCAAGTCTAAAAGGTGTGGATGAGCTGGAACAGGACAGATCCAGCAATATTACAGAGGTGGAAATAGTTGATCTTAGAACATGGGGCCAGAAACTCAGCTCAAGATCAAATAGGACACCAACATTCTGAATAGTCCAGTTGGGATAGGGAACAAGCTTCTGGCAGAGATCAAAGATAATAGCTTCTATCATCTTAATATTACTCTGTTTCAGCATTCAAAAGCACTAGAATATATTTATTTTATTGACTCTACTGTGAGATTGAGTAGGTGCAATTTTAGCTACAGGGCAACAATTAAGGTGACTACAATGTTGATAAAGTTTAAGCTGCCTCTCATTCTCACAGCAGTATTACTACAGTAGCACAGGCACCAACAAAGTCCTCTGAATTAACTAATTACAGATTCTCTCATTAAAAAGGCACAACAAGAAATACACTTTCTCCTCTGTCAGGATCCCAGTTGCTGTTATAACTGGACAGTGTGATCTCAGAATGGAACCCTGGCTCAAAGACCGTAACTTCTACTGATATTTATAATTAGTTTCAAGAAGGAAATAAAACATTTAATAAACATGAAAAGTTGGATTATTGTACAATACCCCTTTACTCCCACCTCTTGGCTATAAGTTCCGCACACAAGTGCGGCTTCATCCGGGACCTGGGATTCATGTCGCATTACATTCATCCCCCACCATCTGGCCTGGGCTTGCGAAATCCTACCAACTGTCCTGGCTTGAGACAATTCACACCTCTTTAACCTGGGGTTACCCCTATCTCTGGATCTGTAAAGACTTAATTACCTGCAAATGTTCGTATTCTAAGCATTGTCTGGCATCTTTGAATTAGTCTATATATATATATGTTTCTGGAACATACCTCTTCATTCACCTGAGGAAGGAGCAGTGCTCCGAAAGCTAGTGTTTGAAACAAACATGGTGGACTTTAACCTGGCGTTGTAAGACTTCTTACAGTGCTCACCCCAGTCCAACGCTGGCATCTCCACATCATTAACAGCTTTTATGCCAAAATCCAGACCACGTTTTACAAAAGACTTTTTTTTTTTTAAAAACAAGAGCTCCTACACTTTTAACAGCAGATCCAGTCCAAAACCTCCCCTGGCAACGCGTTCCAGGGACTCACCACCCCGCATATAAAAACCTGCTTCGCACATCTCCTCTAAATTTTGCCCCACGTACCCTAAACCCAAGCCTCTGAGTGACCGACCCCTCCACCCTAGGAAAGAGTGCCTGACCATCCACTCTATTTCAAGCCCCTCAATCTTGTAGACCTCTATCAGGTCACCTCTCAACATCCGTATTTCTTTTTTTTTTAATAAATGTTTTTTTATTGAGTTTTCATATTTTATATATGACAAATTACAAGTTATTAGAGAGAGAGAAAAAAAAAAAGGAAAACACAAAAATTTAACATGAATATTTACAGGTAAGCATCTTCATAACAATAATTGTGGCCGCCCCCTTTAGCCAGCATACATATTTTACATTCCCCAATATGGCCGAGGCACATGTTTATAGGCATTTATTTATAGTTTGGTTTTGGGCCTTGGCTTGCCATCAAACCCCCATACCGAGCCCGTATCTCCCCCCCCCCCTCCCCCCGGCTACTTTCCCCCGATTCCCGTCCATTTTCCCCTGGTTCTTGGCCACCCGACTATTCTTCCTCATGTACGTTGGCCACAAACAGGTCCCGGAACAGTTGCATGAATGGCTCCCACGTTCTGTGGAAGCCGTCGTCCGACCCTCGGATGGCGAATTTGATTTTCTCCATTTGGAGAGATTCCGAGAGGTCGGACAGCCAGTCTGCAGCTCTGGGTGGTGCTGCTGACCGCCAGCCAAACAGGATTCTACGGCGGGCAATCAGGGAGGCAAAGGCAAGGGCGTCCGCCCTCCTCCCCAGGAATAGATCTGGCTGGTCTGAAACCCCGAAGACCGCCACTATCGGGCATGGCTCCACCCTCACCCCCACCACTTTGGACATAGCCTCGAAGAAGGCTGTCCAGTACTCCACAAGTCTGGGGCAAGACCAGAACATGTGGGCGTGGTTGGCCGGGCCTCTCTGGCACCGCTCACATTTGTCCTCCACCTCCGGGAAGAACCTACTCATACGGTTTCTCGTTAAGTGGGCTCTATGTACCACTTTTAGTTGCGTCAGGCTGAGCCTTGCGCACGTGGAGGTGGAGTTGACCCTATGCAATGCTTCGCTCCAGAGTCCCTATCCTATCTCCATCCCCAGGTCGTCCTCCCATTTCCTTCTTGTTGCGTCCAGTACAGTGTCGTCCCTATCTACCAGTCGGTCATACATCTCACTACAGTTCCCTTTCTCTAGGATACTTGCGTCCAGTAGGTCTTCCAATAGTGTCTGTCGTGGCGGTTGTGGGTACGTCCTTGTCTCCTTTCGTAGGAAGTTTTTGAGCTGCAGGTACCGTAGCTCGTTCCCCCAAGCTAGCTGAAATTTCTCTGTCAGTTCGTCCAGTGTTGCGATCCTGTCGTCCGTGTATAGGTCCCTGACTGTCAGTGTCCCCCCCGTCCTGCCTCCACCTTTTGAAGGTGGCGTCGGTCAGTGCTGGTTTGAACCTATAGTTGGTGCAGATGGGAGCCTTGTCCGACATTTTGTACAGGCCAAATTGCTGCCGCAGTTGGTTCCAGGATTGGAGGGTGGCTGTCACCACTGGGCTGGTGGAGTGTTTTTTGGGTGGGGATGGGAGTGCTGCCGTGGCGAGGGCCCGGAGGGAGGTTCCCATGCAGGAGGCCTCCTCCGCACGCACCCACTCGGCTTCTGGCTCCTGGATCCATCCCCTTACTCGCTCGGCTGTTGCCGCCCAGTAACATCCGTATTTCTAATGAAAACTATTCAGCCTCTCCACATAGCCAACATCTTCCAGACCACGGAATATCCTGGTAAACCTCCTCACCACAGCCTCCCTATCCTTCTGGTAGTGTGGCGACCAGAATTGTGCGCAATTTTCCAATTGCGACCATACCAAAGTTCTGTACAACTGTAGCATCACTTGCCAGTTTTTATACTCTATGCCCCGTCCAATGAAGGCAAGCATTCCGTATGCTTTCTTGACTACCTTGTCCACTTGTGTTGCTACTTTCAAAGACCTGTGGATCTGCACATCCAGATCTCTTGACTTTCTATATTCCTAAGAGTTTACCATTTACGGTATGTTTCCCCTATTACCTCACATTTGATAGGATTAAATGCCATTTGCCATTCCTCTGCCCAAGTCTCCAAACTATATCCTGCTGTATCCTCAACAATATCTGCCACAGCACCAATCTTGGTGTCATCAGCGAACTTATAAAATCAGACCAGCTACATATTCCTCCCCATCATTTTATGTATACTACAAACAACAGAGGCTCCAGCACAGATCCCTGTGGAACACCACTAGTTACAACCTTCCATTCAGAAAAACACCCTTCTACTGATACTCTCTGTCTCTGTGACCGAGGCAGTTCTGTATCCATCTCACCACTGATCCCATGTGGCTTTACTTTTTGTACCAGTCTGCCATGAGGCACCTTGCCAAAAGCTTTACTGAAGTCCATGTCAACAACATCCACCACCCTCCCCTCACCAACCATCTTTGTCACCTCCCTTAAACCTTGATCAAGTTAGTGAGGCGTGACCTCCCTTTCACAAAACCATGCTGTCCCTTTCACAAAACCATGCTGTCTACTCGCTAATGAGTCCATTTGTTTCCGAATAGGTATATATTCTGTCCCTGAGAATTCTCGCCAATAATTTACCTACTGCTGACGTGAGGCTCACCGGGCCATAGTTTCCTGGATTATCCTTGCTACCTTTCTTAAACAGCGGTGCCACATTAGCTATTGTCCAGTCTTCAGAGATCTTACCAGGAGACAATGAGGACACAAAGATGCCAGTCAAGGCCCCAGCAATTTCCTCCCTTACTTCCATCAGCATTCTGGAGTAAATCCCGTCCGTCCAGGAGACTTATCTACCTTAATATCTTTTAAAACACTCAATACCTCCTCCTTTTTGATGTTAACATGACCCAGACTGTCCACACACCCTACCCAAGAATCATCTTCCATAAAGTCTTTTTCTTTGGTGAACACTGATGCAACGTACCCATTCAGTACCTCGCCCATTTCCTCTGGCTCAACTCCAAAGCAAACATTGTACATCCCAGAACCAACATGCAGCTACCTCCAGACATATTTATTCCATTATGATTATTAATCTAGACTTTTTTGATTGCTGTTTACTGACTCCTTTATATTCAGTAACTAGACAGCATAATGTGGGACTACAAATGAGATCTTTGCGACAAATAAAAAAACAGAAAATCTTGGAAATGCACCTGCCAGTATCTGGAGAGAACATACAAGTTAATGCTTCAGACTGGAAACTGGAAGATCAGAAATTGCATTCTTTTAAAATAAATCGATAAAAAGCTTACATAACTTACAGTACTTAGTTAAACACAAGTGGGTTTTGATCCTTACTTTCTGCTTAAAGTGACAGACCTGCCATATATTTCCAGCAATTTCAATTTACATTTCAGGCTTACATTAGTTCTCAGCTGTTGAATGATTTCCCTCAGCAAGGGAGCAGACTGATTTTGATGGAAAATGATAGCTTTACAGATGATAGTGTCCAAGAGGACAACACAGATAACACAAACAAAACACACACTGATTCGATGATCAGATGATGGAACACAACTGTGGGTTGAAGTGAAGACACTCGAGAGAAAAATAACTAATAACAGCATCCCTGCTCATCAGAGCAACAGCAGCTATATCCTTATAGTTTAAAGGGCTGTGAACATTGAACACAAGATAGAAGAATTAAGAGCAGGAATAGGTCACTCAACCCATTACACCTCCTCAGCCATTCAAGATCATCACTGTTGATCTGACTGCAGCCATAACTCCCCTCATGTCTGTCCCACACAATCCCAGACTCCCTGTTGATCAAAATTATGTCTAGCTCTGTCTTGAATATATTCACCTGGTCCCCATTGTCCTCTGAGGATGAGAACGCCACAGGAAAGAAAATCTTGTTATCTCAGTCCTAAATGGGAGACCCCTAACTTTTAATCTGCGTCTCCTGGCTCTCGACTCCCCAACAAGGGGAAACCACTCAGCATCCACCCTTAAATATTTGATCTTCCTTGAAATAAATGCTAATGTTCCATTTGCCCTCCTAACCACTGGCTGTACCTGTATACCTTTTCTCATTCATATACTCGGACATTCAAATCCATCTGTACCGTAGTTCTGCAGTCTCTCTCCATTAAAATAATATGCTGCTTTTCTATTCTTCCGCCAATGTGGACAAGACCACACTTTCCATCTACCAATTTTTTGCCCATCATTTAGCACATCTAAATGTCATTATAGACTGTGTTCTCGGAACAAATTACTTTCCTACTTCTCTTGAAAATTTAGCGGCAACAGATTAAGTCACTGATATAGATTACAAATATCTGAGGCCCCAGCACTGATCCCCGTGCACTCCACAGGTTACAGCCTGCCAACCCCAAATTGACACACAATATCCCTACTCAATACTTCTGGTTAGCTAACCAATCCTCTATCCATGCTAATACGGTATCCCCTACATCAGGAGCTCTTACTGCATGCTATAACCTTTGATGTGGCACCTTATTGAATGCCTTTTGGAAATCTAAGCACACCCAAACCTACATTGGATAACTGCCTCTTTCCTCCATCACCCTGTTACAGATATGGGTGTAACGCCACAATGCACAACCATTTAATAAATCCATAAATCTGCTGGACAAGATTTGTGAAGCTATCCCATTTAATCTGTTGTACAGCCTTGTTGGATTAATTATCAATAAAGTAGAGGTAAAACTAGATCATTTATCCAACAACATACATTCCTTCTCTGCTTAAATGTGTTTGGTTTAGCTCCACCATCTTACAAAATAGAGAGAAAGGAAAATAAATTGTGATTACAAAAAAACATGGATGCAAAAAATGTTTCATCAGATCTGAAATTTTAACTCAATATCAATGTCGAAGAATATTCTATTTCGATGGGGAGCTTGAAAATGTAGAGTGGTCAAAGAGAAAGCTTAAGGTGGTACCACAAACGTCTTGGACAGGTGAAGGCCCACTCAGAACTTTTAAAACTCTCCACATATATTCCTAACAGAAATGTAATTTGGACAGACCATTCCATTGCAAAATAGAAAAGAGCTCCATCATAAGTTGCAATTGAATTCTTGCTCACTTCAGGAAACCACACCTATCACTATGTAGAAGTCATGTAAAATACTTTTAACAGTAGTCGTAACTATGCAGTGTTATGAAAAATCAACCACTTCATGAATTAGTAAACCAGAATGATTTATGACAAATAGTTATTAGCTGTTGCAATGACACCACAGAATGACCACGTGAATTTTAAGGTACAGGTTAAAACATTGGAAATACATACAGGTGCACACTTAATTTCACAAATCATGCACTTGACTTGAATCTTTCCACGATGTTGGCTTTCGAGTTTCAGAAATTAATCATAAACCTAGACAAAGCTATCGACTCACAATTAAAGCCAAACTTGAGCTCTAAAACATGCAAAAAAAATTGTTATCTTAGTCCTAAATGGGAGACCCCTAACTTTTAATCTGCGTCTCCTGACTCTCTACTCCCTAACAAGGGGAAACCGCTCTCAGCATCCACCCGTAAATATTTGATCACCCTTGCAATAAATGCTAACGTTGCATGCACAAATTATGACCAAATAATGTTTAAAATCTAGTCCAATTTGGTTTTATAAAAACAAGTAAATCACCTACGTTAAAACTGAAGCCACAGATACTAGGTGACGAGTTTTTTGTATTAGAAAAGTTTCACTAAGAATTAGGGAATCAAAACACTAAATCCAAAAATCTTTGAAATTCCAGATGTTTCATCAACTGGTCACCCTTGACTGAAAATTAAGTCATAAATGGTTTTAAAAATGCTTCCCTTTGAAACATACCAAGATATGAAAAGGGGAGAAATCAATGGACTGAATAGCTATCATTCATAATGCTGCTTGACAGACTGCTACTGCATTAAGACAGCAGGATCCGAGCTGATTTTTGCCCTGGCGGGTCCCACGGATCTGGAACAATAATACAAGGTCTTCAAGTAGGAGGATTTGGAATTTAATTATCTTAATGAAAATATTTTGAATATATAGATTTGGTTTAAAGGCTAATTTAAATTGGAGCCCTGATCCGTTATTTTTAAGAAATTGTTAACACCCCCAACATACTAAACAGTGTTCATCGCACTGAATCGAGACTTAGAACACACAAGTCTTAAAAAGCTCCGCACCTTTCACATCATTCAGGGGCTGCTGGATATGGTCACAATTAGAGGAGGAAATTCTGGCGTTATCAAATTACGGGAACGGCGTTGGTAAAGTTTCTCAGGTCAGACCCGAGCTAATTTTCAAAACTTATTTTAATGTTACATCTTAAACGGACACTTATGACTTCGCAGGATTGAGTCCGCCAGCACACGGCGTTGCTTTCCTGTGACTTTGTAGCAAGGCGGCATGACCAAATGTATAGATTTAAAATAGTGCGAATTTAAACCAGGGGAATGCAGCTCATCAGTTTGAGTGGCTTCTGTAACTGATCCTTGTCCTTAGTCGCCCGAAACGCCCGCGACCCGAGATCAACCTGACAGCAACATTAGATACTGGAATTCGGGGGTGGTGAAGACCTGGAACCGGCTCGACCCACCGTGGGTGGTGCAAAGTGGTACATTAACAGCAGTAGGGAACGGAATGTCTCACCCCATTTTTCTTCCTCTCCTCCTGCTGAAGACACGCCGTTTGATTGTCCGCCTGCTGGGAACGCTTTATTGCGTTAATGATGGGAGATGGTGCCGAGACCCAGGCTTCTCTTCCAGCCCCTGGCTCTGCTCAGAGACACACGGAGTGGATCATTTCATCCCTCAGGCGAGAAGGAGCGGGAGCTGCCGCTGCTGCCACCACGGTTTAAACCTCGTCAAGTTCCTCTCTGCAGACTTGCCCCCCCCGCCCCCCCCTCTCCTTTTCCCGTCCGGAGTGCCTGGAGGTGGGAAGGGTTGAAGGATGGGGGGGGTGGTCAGTTGATCGCAGCCCACCGGCAAAGCTGAGGGACGGATGGATGGAAGCAGTGAGCAGCGCGAGCAGCCGGGTCAAGATTCCAAACAGGGCGGAGGAGATGGCAATGCCCAGCGCGAGCGGCTGCTCGTGCAGCCCGGTCAAGGCTCCAAGCAGGGGGGAAAGAGGCAGTGGCCGGCGCGAGCGGCTGCTCCTGCAGCTGGGTCAAGATTCCAAACACGCGGCGTTCCAGCCGCTATGTTCCATCCCTTTGTCGGCGCTCCAGTTGCACTCTCTGTGCCTGCCCGTGTCTCTCTCACTCACACACACTCCGGCACTTATGTCCGTCCATCCTCCGTGCGCCGGACCTTTAAATAAACGTCAGCGCGTCGCGCCGTCACCCCCGCCCTCCGACTCGCCCGCCTCGTTCCGGCTCGGCCTGACGTCAAAGCACAGCAATTATGCGATGACGTCAGGACAGCTCCCCACACTTTCTGCTAATTATACACACACACACAACAGCATCCTGTAATTCAAAATGCCCTAGTTTGGGGTTTGAAGAGCCACCCACCACTGCATCCTGAGTGGCTCAGGCGGCACAACAGGAAGTTAGGACGTTGGCGAGGATAATGAAGCTTCAGATATAAGCCAAGTGTTTTTTTTTAACCTGCTCAGAATTGCAATGTGTGAACAGAGTGCTTTGGAATATGCAATGGTGGCTGGAGCATAATGTCTTCTCGGTCGAACCTACAATTTGATCCCCTTAAACATCATGAAAGGTGATGTTTCCAATGTGTGCGTATCCAGCACCTTTTGCCACACTTTACAAAACAAATCAGATGTACATCAGCCGTTCTTACTTCTCTCATCCAGAGTGCATCCTCTCTGCATGCTCTTTTCTCCCTCACATATTGGTTGGATCAACCCCTCCCTCTCTGGCTGGCTCTCGACTTCTCAACTTCACCATTTCCAGATATTACCAAGTCCAAAAACTTGAAAATTCGAAATAATTGAACACACATGGCCAGAGTTTTTGCAGATTGCCCACTTTGGGAAATATCCCACTTGTCGGACCTGCCTCAGTTTAATATGTACCCCAATTCGTGCAATTTTCGTTCTCGGATCAGGTGTTGGTTGGAGTTGAGCTGTCGAACCTGGAGGTAGGTGGCCATTGGGGTGGATGAGTGCCAAGGCAGGCAGGTTACAGTGCCCGCCTAAGTTCTCTGGGGCTTTGTCCCAGGTGTTTCAGAAGATAGTAGACCCTGTAGTCCTCGTCCCTCACACCCTGACACCCACCACACAATCCCCATGACTTTTAAAATCCTCCATACCAAATCAATGTCAAAACATACCCGCCACCCAGCCCCATTCCCCCTCATACCTCTAAACTACCTCCATAAGCCAGGAACCACCATGGGCAGACTTCAGGAGCCATGTAGAGATTAAATCTTTTTACTTCTAATAACGCAGTACATACATACATACATGATAGGGAGAAAATTCATTCATAAAACACATTCAATGCGTTTAACTCTCCCCAAGTGATTAATCTCTTATGAAAACAAGCACAATTCTATTCAGCTCCCACATCAAAGACAACTAATCCATTGATAGATTCTGTAGACTGTCAATGAAATTGTGAACTCGTAATCCTTACTGAGATCATTATAACTTTAGAAACTCAGCCAACCATTAATAGTGACATAATATTAGCCCTTGGGGACATTTCAACAAAGAACTCTATTGAAACTGTGCGAAAAATGCAAAAACATTTTTCTAACCTGCGCCAGAGGACCTGTCAATCACGACAGTACCACAGAGGGGTTTTTGAATTCTAACTGACATCTGCAACCTGTTTTTTTAAAGTTACTTCTGATTGTGACAGTTATGCAGACCTTATTCACCCCTTATGGGCACTTATGTCCACTGGATCAATTTGTGACACTCACACAATACGTCAAGGTCCTTGTACCAGCAACAAATGGTGTCTGTTTGAACTCAGCACTAAGTTCAAATGGCCCCACTGACTTCAAATTTCCTTTTTGAGTGAATTACACATTTCCCCTACTGGTAAAAATTGGTTCTATCAGAAATGGGGCGTGGACTTGCCTATCCAGGTCCCACAAACATTTTTAAACATCAGCAGAGTCTTTCTAACTCAGCGTAAATCCAATGCACAGTACGTTTCTTCTTTATTCTTTCATGGGACGAGGGCATTGCTGGCAAGGCCAGCATTTGTCACCCATCCCTAATTGCCCTTGAACTGAATAGCTTGCTTGGCCATTTCAGAGGGCAGTTAAGAACCATCTACATTGCTGTGGATCTGCACTCACATAAAGGCCAGATCAGGTAAGGATGGCAAATTTCATTATCTGAAGGACATCAGTGCATCAGATGGGGTTTAATGACAATTGATGATAGTTTTATGTTCACTGTCACTGAGGATAGCTTTTAACTCCAGATTTTTTTTTAAAATTGAATTTAAATTCCACCAGCTGCCATGGTGGGGTTTGAACTCATGTCCCCAGGGCATTAGCCTGTCTCTGGAATATTAGTTCCCTGAATACCTGTAATGATATCACTAAGCCACAGTCTCTTCTATATTTCTCATAGAATAGAATCATAGAATTCTTACAGCTTTGAAGGAAGCCATTCGGCCTGCAAGTGAAACTCAGCTAGTACGACTATTCGCCCTTTTCCCAGAGTCCTACAAATTTTTCTCTTCTAACCTGTGCAGAAACATGGGGCCAAGTGGTCTATTTCCGTGCCATCAACTTCCTACGATTCTATGAATCCGCCTCCACCACACACTCAGAAAGTGCATTCAAGATCATACCACTCACAATGTAAAATTCAGGATTTCCAGGGAGGGATAGTGCAGGATGTCCAGCGAGAGATAGTGCAGGAGGTACAGGGAGTGACAGTATAGGCTGTCCGGGGAGGGATAGTGCAGACTGTCTGTGAAGGGATAGTTCAGACTGTCCGGGGAGGGACAGTGCAGACCATACGGGGAGGGATAGTGCAGGATGTCCAGCGAGAGATAGTGCAGGAGGTACAGGGAGTGACAGTATAGGCTGTCCGGGGAGGGATAGTGCAGACTGTCTGTGAAGGGTTAGTTCAGACTGTCCGGAGTGGGATAGTGCAGACCATACAGGGAGGGATAGTGCAGACTGTCCGGGGAGGGATAGTGCAGGGTGTCCAGGGAGGGATAGTGCACGGTGTCTGGGGTGAGATAGTGCAGACTGCCCGGGGAGGGATAGTCCAGGGTGTCCGGTGAGGGGCAGGCTGTCCGGGGAGGGATAGTACAGGATGTCCGGGGAGGGATAGTGCAGGGTGTCTGGGGAGGGATAGTGCAGGGTGTCTGGGGAGGGGTAGTGCAGGGTGTCCGGGGAGGGATAGTGCAGACTGTCCGTGGAGGGATAGTGCAGTGTGTCTGGGGAGGGATAGTGCAGGGTGTCCGGGGAGGGATAGTGCAGGACTGTCCGTGGAGGGATAGTGCAGTGTGTCTGGGGAGGGATAGTGCAGGGTGTCCGGGGAGGGATAGTGCAGTGTGTCTGGGGAGGGATAGTACAGGATGTCCGGGGAGGGATAGTGCAGGGTGTCTGGGGAGGGATAGTGCAGGGTGTCTGGGGAGGGGTAGTGCAGGGTGTCCGGGGAGGGATAGTGCAGACTGTCCGTGGAGGGATAGTGCAGAGTGTCCTGGGGAGGGATAGTGCAGGGTGTCCGGGGAGGGATAGTGCAGACTGTCCGGGGAGGGATAGTGCAGGGTGTCCGGGGAGGGATAGTGCAGACTGTCCGGGGAGGGATAGTGCAGGGTGTCCGGGGAGGGATAGTGCAGGGTGTCCGGGGAGAGATAGTGCAGGGTGTCCGGGGAGGGATAGTGCAGACTGTCCGGAGAGGGATAGTGCAGGATGTCCGGGGTGGGATAGTACAGGGATTCCGGGGTGAGATAGTGCAGACTGCCCGGGGAGGGATAGTGCAGGGTGTCCGGTGAGGGGCAGGCTCTCGGGGGAGGGATAGTGCAGGGTGTCTGGGGAGGGATAGTGCAGGGTATCCGGGGAGGGATAGTGCAGGGTGTCCGGGGAGGGATAGTGCAGACTGTCCGGGGAGGGATAGTGCAGGGTGTCCGAGGAGGGATAGTGCAGAATGTCCGGGGAGGGATAGTGCAGACTGTCCGGGGAGGGATAGTGCAGGGTGTCCTGGGAGGGATAGTTCAGGGTGTACGGGGAGGGATAGTGCAGGGTGTCCGGGGAGGGATAGTGCAGACTGTCCGGGGAGGGATAGTGCAGGGTGTCCTGGGAGGGATAGTGCAGGGTGTCCGGGGAGGGATAGTGCAGACTGTCCGGGGAGGGATAGTGCAGGGTGTCCGGGGAGGGATAGTGCAGACTGTCCGGGGAGGGATAGTGCAGACTGTCCGGGGAGGGATAGTGCAGGGTGTCGGGGGAGGGATAGTGCAGACCGCCCGGTGAGGGATAGTGCAGACTGTCCGGGGAGGGATAGTGCAGACTGTCCGGGGAGGGATAGTGCAGGGTGTACGGGGAGGGATAGTGCAGGGTGTCCGGGGAGGGAGAGTGCAGACTGTCCGGGGAGGGATAGTGCAGGGTTTCCGGGCAGGGATAGTGCAGGGTGTCCAAGGGAGGGATAGTACAGACTGTCCGGGGAGGGATAGTGCAGACTGTCCGGGGAGGGATAGTGCAGACTGTCCGGGGAGGGCCAGGGTGTCTGGGGAGGGATAGTGCAGGGTGTCCGGTGAGGGGCAGGGTGTCCGGGGAGGGATAGTGCAGGGTGTCCGGGGAGGGGTAGTGCAGGGTGTCCGGGGAGGGATAGTGCAGGGTGTCCGGGGAGGAATAGTGCAGACTGACCGGGGAGGGATAGTGCATTGTTTCCTGGGAGGGATAGTGCAGGGTATCCGGGGAGGGATAGTGCAGATTGTCTGGGGAGGGATAGTGAAGACTGTCCGGGGTGGGATAGTGCAGGGTGTCCGGGGAGGGGCAGGGTGTCCGGGGAGGGATAGTGCAGACTGTCTGGGGAGGGATAGTGCAGACTGTCTGGGGAGGGATAGTGCACACTGTCCGGGGAGGGATAGTGCAGGGTGTCCGGGGTGGGATAGTGCAGACTGTCCCGGGAGGAACAGTGCAGACTGTCCGGGGAGGAATAGTGCAGACTGTCCGGGGAGGAATAGTGCAGACTGTCCGGGGAGGGAATGTACAGACTGTCCGGGGAGGGATAGTGCAGGGTGTCCGGTGAGGGGCAGTGTGTCCGGGGAGGGATAGTGCAGGGTGTCCGGTGAGGGGCAGGGTGTCCGGGGAGGGATAGTGCAGGCTGTCCGGGGAGGGATAGCGCAGGATGTCCGGGGAGGGATAGTGTAGGGTGTCCGGCGGGGGGGGGGGGGGGGGGGGGGGGGGGGGGGGGGGGGGGGGGGGGGGGGG